>NC_051183.1:170376795-170676795 GCF_013339695.2 Rhipicephalus sanguineus
GCGTCATTCCCCACACTACGTAGAATGGGTCTTCGAAGTTCAGTTACAAAACATCAGATTTTACAACCTATCAAATTAGACTTAGGTACCGTATAAGCGCAGCAACTATACCTTCTAATGACGCTGACGTCCTCGTTTTAGCTGACAAAAATGTCCATCAGCACGGCAGTCAGCCGCGTCAATTTTCGGTGTACCGTGATCGGCAAGCGCTGTTCCTCTGACTCTCGGCTGCCGAACGTTTCTACATTCAGGAGCCCGTCACCGAGAGTCGATGTGTCGAACGTGAACGCTACCCAGGCTGCATGACATTTTGTGATTTTTATTTTTTTCGCGACGCTGCGGCTAATTTTCGATCGCCGCGCGCGACTGCCAGTAGTCTGTTGCGACCGACGAACCGCGTTTAATTAAAGACAGGCTTTCCAACCTTGCCAGGTTTACCTCCACCCATCGTATTGACGTGACAGCAATATTCGCGTCACTGCTGTAACCCTCATCAAGTGTTCTGTTTACGTTGTTTTATGTCTTCAGCAAGTGCCGCTTTTTGTTTTCTTTATGTCAGGCACACATATGCAGCTTTTCGGACACCAGCGGCCTAGTTCGCGTGAACGACACCATGGCGTATCGACTTAAAGAATTCAAAAGTCCCGCCATGCGTATGCAGTGACGCGGCACTAAATAAAAGAGAACCAAAAGAAACAGTACACACGCACCGAGACTGTCGCTTCACCTCAGTGCGCAGAAAAGAGAGCGCTGTGTGTCGGCGTTATCTCGACGGCGACGACTGGCAATGAATCGGCAGTTTTTTCTAGACGGCCACGCCAAATGTCTGGCCGTCATAGACGCGCCCGCGATGCATCAAGAGAATCGTGCTTTTATTTGTTTGTTAGTTTCTTGCGCTGCCGTACCGGTGGGATATTGAAGCAGCATGCTGCTTTCCGAGTTTCTTTTTCAGCTAGCGGGAACCATTATGTTTGGGTACGAACAGAATATTGTGGTTGCATAATAACCAAATTTCCTTTGGTGTACCACTTGTGGTGATGCTTGTTTGCTCCTTGCGTTACCTCAAATTAGAACTGGATAAGTTTGAGAACGCTAGGAGAGAGTAAAAAAAAGGAAGTTAAAGATAGTTTTTATTGTTTTCATTTAGTTCTTATTGAAATGTGGCTGCCACCGCAAGCTTGGCGCCGTCAAAGCGGGTGTGCAAAAATGATACAGTCGTTGGAAGATGATCTTGTACACCGGAAAATGTGAACTTGGTAGTTTTTTTGTTAAGAATGAGCGTATAGTAGAACGTATACGACTGACGTGTTGTGTAATAATCTCTAGATCTGCCGTCTATCCCGCTAAAAAAGGCAATTATCTATCATAATTGCATTTCTTCTTTTTCTTTTTTTTCCCCCTTTTTTTCTCACGGTCGACTGACTCATATGCTCGAGGTGATTGTCTTGAATACTGTTGGCGCAGATACACCAATAGGTTACTCTAATGGGCTGGAAGTTCTCCTGAAGCTCTCTTTTCATGTTCTGTAGGCGCAGTCTCTTTCAACTTTGCACTACAGCAAGCACAAAGTCGATCATGAATCACCTACTGGCCCAATCGTCCACTTTGATCAGCACAAAGAAATTCAGAAGAGCGAATTTTGGCGTTTTTGCGCTGACAACAACGATTGTTAATGCAACATAATATAGTAACTATTCCTACAATCTCTCAAAATCACTTCTTTATTCTGTATCACTCCTGATGTAGAATACAAAATGCAATTGACTTGCTCAACAACGGGTCACAAGACACATCAGAGAAAAGCGAACCCTTTAATTTCCCCTTCTTTCGTTCACCCAGCATATGAATTTCTTCAGTTGTGAGTGGAGCTCCTTCTGTTGCCAGGAAGATGTGCAGGCGTTCCAAAGGAAATCTTAAGCCTTTCTTTCCAGGAGGTTCCCTTAAGAGAACAATGGTGTTTATGCGCACAGGAATTTTGATTAGTAGTTTTTCGCTCGTAGCAATGACTGAAAAATGCCAGTCTTCAGCCAGATAAAGCCTAGTGAAAGCTGCTTTATCCCTTAATATCTACTGCTTTTCAAGCAGTAGTCTTCTTCCTCTGAAAGCCCAACGGAAAATGACCCATGTCGAATAGAATGATTACAGCTCCGCTCGAGGGTCTTCAAAACCGGAGCTTTTTTTTGTACCTCATGATGCAAAATATCAGCCGTGTATTGAATCCTGGAATCTTCTGGCTTGATAGGAATGTCAAAGCTGCGAAGACATTCCTGGTTGGGATTCTTTTTTGGCTCAAACGTGTAGGCCCACCTTGAAAGTCCCTTCCACTGTATCGGGTAGCCTTGCCTCTGTTATAGAAAGGGGAAGCATAGTAAAATAGACTATAAGAAAATAATTCAATCGGAAATTTTACTGCAACATAAAAGTTGCCATAGAAATACGCGCCAAAGGGACTAAGAAAAATTAATAATGTTTCAGAGGACTCGATAACTGGCATGTAGCTTCGACTTTTTTTAATAGGGATATCTGCACGCAGGTGTGAAGCCTGGTTAATGCGCATCGATAGCACAGTGCTACCATAGATGCAAGCATTTTAGAAAACACCCTGTAGACATGGTATTCCTTCTCAGCTTTGTCTGAGTGGAAATAGCTAACAGAATTTTTTCCTGTCAATCAGGTAACATGTTATTTTTTTCTTAGATTAAGTTATTTAAACCGCGTGTGCTGTACAGCGCAGAGCCACCATTTAAGGCAGATTTTGTAGTGACACAGAAATTACCTCCTTGATAGTGAGAAAGTTTAAATATATACGCACAATAACCCTCTCAATGTTACTTATGGACAATATTTGTGAACGTAGATTTTGAGGTGAGCATGAGTGAGGTCGTTTTAGAATAAATGCTTACTCTATGACTAATACATTCGCGACGTGCTTTCTTAAACGCACAAGACTCTGGTGGGAGACTAATGGCTGTGAATTGCAGTGACATAAACGAGCTTTTTTTTTTCGCCATATCATTAGTACTTGTATTTTTAAATTGCGGTTTGAAAGTCACGACAACGGCATGTCGCGTTGCCTGACGGCCAAGCCTTTATAGTGCACGAATTAAATGTTCAGATGCTGCACGCAGTCCGCTGCTTGCTATCTAGTAAAAAAAAATGTGCTTAAAATTAATCCGCACCTAGGCATCCTCGTTTTATTCTGGCCCCGCCACGGTGGTCTAGTGGTTATGTCGCTCGACTGCTGACCCGAACGGCGCGGAATCGAATCCCGGCGGCGGCGGCGGCTGCATTTTCAACGCAGGCGAAAATGTTTGAGGCCCGTGTACTTAGATTTAGGTGCACGTTCAAGAACCCCAGGTGATCGAAATTTTCGGAGCCCTCCACTACGGCGTCTCTCATAATCGTATCGTGGTTTTGGGACGTTAAACCCGAGATGTTACTATCATTATCGCTTTGTTCTGTGCTTACAAAATGGTAAAAGGAGTTGACGTTGAGAAGCGGCGTTGCCTTCGCGACTACTAGTAAACGCATGTCCAGCAACGGCGCATGCGCGCGGCGTTTTCTACATTGAATGAACTTGCAGGCAGCACCATTAAAAACGGGAAAAAATGCCTTCACTAGCGTGTACTAGTATAACATTTATTACTTAAAACAAACTTCAACAGTAAAGCAAAATAACTGCAAAACTTCCGGCCCCTGACCTTGGCCCCGGCCGGGCGCATGCCGCGTGTACGAGCACTCCCCGCGACAGTCTGTCGGCCACTTCCGCATGGCAGTCCACGGTCCCTTCTTGCTTATTCCTGACGCGTGGAACATGCGCGCTGCCACCGGAGCAAGCCTGGTTTCGCAGCTGTTGGGGGCGAGGGGGTTTATGGGCGGTGATTCCCACTATATATATATTAATATATATATATAATATATAATATTATATATATAATATATATATATATATATATATATATATATAGTGTAGATTAATGGTTCAATGGGCGGTTCTTTTAGAGTAATGGGTATAACATAACGGAGGCGTTGTCAACACACTGACCTCCATTAAAAAGGCTGGACGGCGCATCCCCGCTGTGCGAGGCGGGCGCTGGTGAAGCCACCGGAAGGTCCCCTGTTTGTCCCGGAAGCTGGCGTCTTGTCCGTCTCAGTCGCAGAATTCAAATATTCTCGGGTGGCAGCTGTTGTTATGATCGTTTTTCTTTTTATTTTTTCAGACTCTGCGATTACGCCTCACTTTAAACGCCGACGAACGCTACACGAAAGATGACAGACGCCGTGCCGACACCGTCCGAATATGGCGGAGTGCTGCAACGTACAAAATGCGTAAAGAGTACAGCAACTTTGAGTTACTTACGCGTGAAATGTCTTCCCTGACGACTTTTCCGGTCGAATCGTACAGTTTACTGCGCTACAGGCAGGTATTTCTTTAAAGAAGAACAGAAAAGCTCTCTTCCGGGACAAAAACGGCGGCTTCCGGTGGCTTCACGCCCGCGTGCACGATGCGCCATCCAGCTCCTCCTAGTGGACATCAGTGTGTCAACAGCGATATACACATTTTTTATAAAAGTCCTACAACAACGTCTCTTGTCGTTTTCGACACGAACTCCACGTCGATGCGGAAATACTTTGCCGCAGCTGGCATGAAACTGTAGCGACTAATTACCAAAAAAATCGTCAATTAATTTTCAATTATTGACTTCAGGGCTAGTGTTATATTACAGAGTTGTAGTGCTTGCCAATTTATGGCATACTTGTTCTTTAGAAATCGTGAAAGTTGCACATAGTCCGAGATAATCATCTTCGAACTTGACGGGCGAAATGGAAACTGATCTCGCCTCAGAAAAGCTGCAGCCGCTCCACGCAAAAAAAAAAAGAAAGAAAAAAACAAGAAAGAAGGAACGGAAATGATGTCAGAAAGCAAACAATAGCAAAATAAAAAGTGGCTCCGCTTCCGCCCCCGTACCTCAAGGCACGTCCGGAATGGCAGACCCGAAAAACTACAAGCACCGCTCGGAGCAGGCAGCACCTTAATGTTTGGCCAGCTTCGCGATTGTTATCAATTGTTCTGTTAAGATTACACGCAGACACGTGTAGTCAATCTTGTTCTGGAGCCTACGCGAGCACCAGAGATTACTCTGGAAGGTTCGATCACTAATGTATAGACCAAGGTCAATCTTGTATAGACGCTTTTCCGTAAGAGATGTGCGCGCCGCCAACTCGAGCTAATAAGGAATGTTCTGTTTTGTGCCTGGTGACATGTGCAGTCGCGCTCACTATGACTTGCAACTGGAAGCACGTGGCCTCAGGAGATCAAAGATTGTGCATGGCTTCAACGCCACCTATTTCTAAAACCAATGATATTTTCTGTAATGGGAATCATCCCCAATCGCAAGAACAGCATTTATTTATGAAATAAAGGCCACTTGAAGCCTTGATCAGTCTTTGAGCTCGTGAGGCTACCCGCTCCAGCGTTGCAAGTCATATTGAGCGCAACTGTACTTATGATAATGTCAGAAAACGTCGGGTGCATCGAGCCAACCCTAGCGTATTCGTCCACTGCAGCACAGTTTGTTTAGTTGTTCAAGAGACAAAGCTGCTAGGTTAGAAAAATAAACATAAATATTTTGGGTTTGATATCCTAAAATCACGTTATGATTATGAGGGATGCTACGGGAGGGCTGTTGAAATTTTGACCACCTGGTTGTGTTGAGCGTGCACCTAGATCTAAGTAGATGGGCCTCTAGTATTTCACAACCATCGAAATCGCCGCGGCCCGGAATCGATGACCCTTCAGGGTCAGCACTCGAGCACCATGGCTACTAGACCACCGCTGCGGGTAAAAAACGACAACGTTAGCAGCTCAATATGGCCACATCGAAACCTGCATATACACAGGTAACCGCCCTATGGGTATCCCCCTCCGATTAAAGCCCAGAGTGTGAAGAGTGGACGATAAATTCGGGCACTATCTGTTCGAGAGCAGATTCACCGTATTAACTTATACTGCTGCCTGGACGTGGATGTTTTCCAAGTAATAGCTCAAGTACAAATTTGTCCGGTTGTTTATCACGCTACAAGAATGTGATTTCGACGTGCGACATCACGATGGTGTCTCGAATAACATCAACGATGCCATCTCACGAAACCCACTCATGCCATGGAAGGAAACAGGCAAACCACATATATTTCGCCCGAGTACTTATGCTCGGAGCCCAACAAGAGGACAAACGCTTAGCGCCAGTCATTGCCTGTATAAGGAGTGCAGATGCAAACCCGATATTTGCAATACGCAATCACGTACATACTTTACCATCATGAATTGCACAAGACTTTTCGGAAAAACGATACCTCCTCGCCGTTCCGAAATGTTTTCGTACAGAAATACTATAAGCCGTTCGTGATGACTCCCAAGGAGGGCACATCGGCCAATGATCTATGCTCCGTGAGCTACAAGAACCCTTCAGGTGGACGAACATGTAAAGCAATGTGCGCACTTAAGCCACCTCTGCGAAGCGCGTCAACAATTTAAGCGCCTGCCGGGGGCGCCATTCTGGGCTGCTAACACAGATAATGCCCGATAAAATGGCCATGCAAGGCAATATATATATATATATATATATATATATATATCTATATATATATATATATATATATATATATATATATATGTGTGTGTGTGTTTGTGTGCGTAGTGTAATGACAATGGCGTCGCGTGGAACTCCGGTAATTAGCGAACAGTCGGCGATGGTGTGGCGGCAGCCGAAAATCCGGCGTATGCCGACGCCAAGCAGCGCAGTTGGTATGTGAGCTGCGTGAAGGCACACCGGAGATCTCTACGGCTCTGGACTGAGCTTGCTTCAAGGTCTTGTGAGGCAGCTGCAGCTGAAAGGCCTTCATTGTGCACAATGAAGGCATAGCGGCCGGATACAAGCTCGGAGCACCGCGCTATCCGGGCGTTAATCTCGTCGCGGAGTGCGGCGATGGAACGCAACAGCTCCGCGGCGCTGTCGGATGAGGCGCAGAAGGAGCGAGGACTCACGTCCGCGAAGTATGCGGTGGTAGCAGCACGTCCAAGGAAGCCTGAACGGCGTCCCTCTGGATGCTCACCGCGTTGGAACAGTCCTGGGCATGGGTGCATGTCACGAGAAGGTATGCGAAGTTTCCAGACGACAGGAATCCGTGCGGATTCTCAGACGAAGGTGGTAGCATGGTTCCTGGCAGGTCGTACGCTGGAACCACCGAGAGGCATGGACGCCGTCCGCGGATGATTCGATGCGTGGCGGCAGCAGCGGTCGAGTCGTGGAGTCCATGATCGAGGAAGCGGGACGGAGTTCTTGGATGGAGAGACCCGTGGCTGCCGACGACCCTCGAGGGCAGGTGGCTTCATCTTCAAGGTTCGATTCGCGTCGTAGGCTGCGCCATTGTAAGGAACGAGACAGAGACGGCACCCGTTTGCTTGCTTGCTTGTTCCTTGCATTTCGCTCACACCCACAACGGGGGATTGGCCAAGAAGCCGGCGGTTGCAGTCAATGGGAACATTGGGTTTAAAAAATGAAAATAAAAAAAATCAGGGAAAGGGAAAAGTGACTTTTCTTTCAAGCAGAATAAGGCCATTCTCGTGATACGAGAAAAGGAAATAAAGAAATAAATAAGATTTTGTTCTGAGGGAGGGCGGACGCGAAACAATAAATTCATAACAATGGATTAGCAAGGTAATCTCATTGTCAATCAGGATTTCGCAGAGGGCCCCGTAGACGTTCCTTTACTGAATTCCAATGAAGCAGCCCCAAAGGAGAGGATATTTAGAGTACTTAGTGATATTCCTAATTTTTTAAATAAAATCCTGGGCCAGCTGTTCTATGCTCTGAACCTCCTCTTCCTCTGCCTCGATCTAACTGCCCGCGCACCCGAACTTCGAACGACGCCGTCGACTGGGTGGCGACCGTAAAAGCAATCGGAGCTCGCGAGTGCTGGGACGGATCAGCAGAAGTGGTGCATGGCCGTAGACCGCCTTCGAAACGGTGCCACGGCGTGGCACAGGTACGAAGGCGTGCGGCTGCAATCCTGGGCCGAGTGGAACACCAGGCTCATAGCTGCCTTTGTACCGATTGGACTACCACCTCGCTGCCACCTCTCAGTCCAACCCCACCGCTACCGAGGATGGAGCTCTGAAGGGGCACCACCTCGAGGCTGCTACTGCGCAGTGCAGCTTACCACCACAACAAGTCGAGACAACATTCTCTCCACAGCAGTTGGTAACGCGTCCCCAAGCTCATCTTTCCCTTCGGGACTTGGACGTGCCGGCTCCTCTAGTGCTTCACACGCTACGATTCAGAAGGCGGACGAGTGCATGGCCATCAGCAACGTCTCTTCAGACTCGTCGGAGCCACATCCCCGACTTCAAGCGCAAAAATTGGCCGCGTGCGCAGATGGCCACCTTGTGCTAAGCGAGCCATAAAATGTAGCAGGGGAACTCAGCAGAACAGCGCCGGAAGAGCCACCTATACCACCTCCAGAGCCGTTGGGCATCGATGAAAAGAAAGAGCCGCGCCGTTGCTACCGTGCAGAATTGGCCTGAAGAACAGCATTTTTCAGTTCTCCCAAAGCCACTGAATGTTCGAAACGAATGTCCGAACTGTCTTTCCGACGCTGACAATCATGTGGATGTAACCGAAAGCAAGCCAACCAAGTGCCTCCCACGGGGCCTCCTCGGATGCTATTCCGGCATCCTCTTCCGGGCATGCTGCGTCCACCGTTACCTCTGCAACAAAGCCAAAGCCGGCAGCCAGAAGCATGTTTTACGGGTCAGATGACGTCGCAGCGTGGCCGAGATCGACCACTGCGATGCAGCCACAGTCGCCCACCAGAGACACTGCCGGCAGCTCCACGCGCTCGCAGTCATGGCCGAGTTGTGATGACAAAGGACTCCGACGTTTCGGGCGCGCGGGCAGTTAGATCGAGGCAGAGGAAGAGAAGGTTCGAGTATAGAACAGCTGGCCCAGGAACGGGTGCTGTCTCGTCTCGTCTTACAATATATATATATATATATAATATATATATATATATATATAATATATATATATATTATATATAATATAATTCAAAAGAAATTTCTGAAGGTCCGGTGCACGTGTAGTTGCAGAAATTGAAGGAGCACGCTTACGAAAATTGCATATTTTTTTACTCATTTACGTTTCGGCGTGCACGGCCTTCGTCAGAAGGACGAATGGCACGGCCCTTCGTCTCATTCTGACGAAGGCCAGCCACGGCCGAAACGTAAATGAGTAAAAATATGCAATTTTCGTAAGTGTGCTCCTTCATTTCTTCAACTATATATATTATATATATATATATTATATATATATATATATATATATATATATATATAATTATATATATATATATATATATTATATTATTTAGAACGGGTATAAGCCGGACAAGGATGAGAGGAAGAAGACGTGAAGCTGGCGCAGTCTACCGACGCCATCATTACGCGACGATCAATCTCGCCTATAAATAACCACGCTTAAACCTCAACATTAATAGTAACAGTACTCCGGTGGAGGTGCTGGGTAGTGCGACCAAAATGACGGAGCCGCTACCGCCAGGTCTACGCCGAAGCCGACTCCTCGTTCCACTGCCTCAACACTGCCGGAGATCAAAACGGGCAACAACGTGGATTATTTGCTTGTAATAAAACAGGAAAATTTGGTTGTCGAAGAAATGTTTTAGGCCCCCTCGATCACACCTTTAAATGCTAGGCATATAGGATAGAAAGACAGACGGGAACGCTCCATTTTTGAGACGCTGGAAATCAAACAAATAGCACCATGTCCTTTAGGATGACAACTATACTAGCCCTGAAAGGCATGGAGGTCAAACGCAATCGGAAACGGTCAGTCCTTGCAAGCTGTTTGTATAGGAGCTTGTCGAAGTAGACAAAAGCCTTTAAAAGGGTATGGGCTTGAGCTTGTTGGTAAGGGCTTCCTATGGGTTCGAAACAGCGCGTAAAGTACGAGGACACAGAAAGAAACAGACAGGACCAGGGCGCTTACACAGCACACACACACACACACACACACACACACACACACACACACACACACACACACACACACACACATATATATATATAATATATATATAATATATATATATATATATATAGATATATATATATATATATAATTAGTATACATAAATAAAACTCGACACGGAACAAGCAAGGCAGCTTGATCTGTTCATATAGCTTGATGAACCATTACCGTAAAACCACGGTGATACGATCACAGCTCAATACGAATTTGGGGCGATACGAATTTTCTTTGGTCCCGGCCAAGGCCCATTGGCCTGCAATGTAATGGAGTATGGGTTGTTGCGAAGAAATTTTTACCCGCGACGTTTGATACGAATGTACCCTACCGCCCAGGTACGAAGAGGTGCTGTATCCGCGCTGTCGCGGAAGACGCCCAAGCACGTGCGAGCGCGGGAACGCAAGCGCGGCACCGCCAAATCGCCAGAATCACGTTGTAAAGAACAATATTCTTGCGGTCAGAATAAACCTTCAGAGACGCGTCACGGGCTCCGAGATATCGTGCGCCAATCTTTCAGGCTCTAATGTGCCTCCGTGTGCGTTCGCGTTTACATTACAGAGGGCATTGGCGCCCTGCTTTTTTTTTTTCTAACGCATCGACGTGGGCTCCTGTCGTCCTGTTTGAACACGTGCCTGCCTCGTGCACCAGAAATCCTATGAAAGGAGGACCAGGCCCGAAAGAAGGCGAGGATGGTCTTGGCAAAGGAGTCAGGCCTCACAACGTCAACATGCGCCACTGTTGAGGTCGCACTTGTGCAGGCACGGCCGTAAATCTCCCAATAACATCCCCAACACCTTCGCGATCATAAAAGCATAACATAGGACCACGGTTCTGAAATTTTGTGGCCTTGATCTATCCCGTCAAAGCACTTCTTCCGTCACTCTCGCCGCAGTATACTCCTGTGTCATGCGAAAAAGCATGCTAGAATTCGGACGGGGCTACTGCTGTCGCGGGTCACAACGCACCTGTTTCATTAAAGACGCTCTTACGGGCCGTATATTACGAGTGCTGGTATGATTGCCGACAGCTAAAAACTTAACTGACAATCATTCAGGGTTCTTCCTGACGTTGCTGCGGCCCTGAAAAACAATAAATGAATATGTACACCAGCTTTTTTTTTCCTTTTTTTTTTTGTCGCATTATAATTTTTCAGCTTTCTGGTGATACGAATTTTGGATGATAGGAATATTTTTGGTGGTTCCGTGAGATTCGTATCACCGAGGTTTCACTGTATTGGGTTTCGCGAACACAGTGCGAAAGACAATAAGTGAGCACGGAATACTTGGCTCATAATCTTTAATGCGAAAAGCGCTTGTTAGTTTTGAAGTCTTCTTTCTCTCTGTTTTCATTCACTCTGCTGTACATTGCTGCTGACAAGGGTACCTGTTCCGAACAACTCAGCAGTAAATACAACATGCACCTGTCCATGCCTGAACATTCCTCTTAGTGATTGCTCTTTCAACGGCGTGAAGTGGCGTTGCGGCAACAAAGGCCGTGTGTCATCGGCTAATATTCCGATGAAATTACCTATGCTGGTCAGGAAAGCAGCATACAATTAAGAACGTGTAGAAAGGGTGTGGTTTCGCCTCACAAAATTAGTCCTGATATCTTGCATGCTTCTCGATTGTATTATCGCCGCGCGCCTGGCACTTCCAGATCACGAATGGCATGCACGTTATCAGCGTGAGACAGCATTCTTCAGGAAAGTGGCGACCGCCGAGAATTCAGTAAAGAAACGCAAGCCAGCAGCAAAGCAGCCGGTGGAAGATCTCTCCGTCGTTGCCATGGCAACGGCGCGAGGCCGCGCTTTGTCGCGCTTCAGCGTCTGCTTGCCTACCGGTTCGCCCGTCTGTTCCGCGCACCACCGGTCCCCCGCCGCCGTCGCCGCCGGCCTGCTGGCCCGGGCGGGAAAGGGGGGGGGGGAGGGAGAGGGGTTATTCATCCCTTATGTATGTTCTGTGCGTGCGTTTTTATGTTGTGCGTGTATGCAGACACAAGCCTTAAAGCTTGCGGAAGGAGTTCAAACACCACCCCTCCCCGGCTAGCTACCACAATGTTTGCTAGCGAGGAGCACATCACAGCAGGGCACCAATCTCTGACGCCTCAAAGCGGCAAATGTAGATGTGCGCACACCGTTGCCGACACCCTTTTCTAACAGTCGAAGTCGCCGTACGCCGTTTGTTTTTGCCAATAAAAATCATGTGTGTGTGTGCTTTCTTTTTTTTTAAGCAAAGAAAAGTCTTGCGTTCGCATGTGCAATTGCTTTATTGGTGCCCTCGCTGTGAACAGCAAAAGTGGAAGCGAAGTGAGCCGGTTCGCAGAGGCAGCCGGCGTCGCAGTTAATCTGCGAAATGTCCTTGCTTCATAGCCACGAATCTAGCGAGTTGTCTGTAACTATGCCCTGCTTTGCAGAAATGGCACTTTTATACTTGCAGGCAATCTTTTTCATGCTGTCGTGAACGTCGATACATGCAAATAAATGCATTATTGTAACTTCGTCCATAGAGATCAGAATGGCGACGAAATTTTGGGGATGCTTCAGTGGCGTGAAGTCACGCTTCTGCCGTGATGTGATTGGATATGGCGACGCGACATTACGTCCCATAAAGCTATGCCGCGCTTCTGCCGCGGTGTGATTGGATATATGGCGATGCGCCAGTGTCGCCATATCCAATCACACCGCGGCAGAAGCGCGGCATAGCTTCATGGGATGCGACTTTTTTTTTTCGGTGCGCATTTCGGCTGGAATACCGAGGACAAAAACTGTGTTCGTCCTCGACGTGTTCTATGTTATAACTAGGCTCTCTGCTTTCTAATAAATCGGAAAAAAATCCGATAAACACTCGCTGGTAAAATTTTTCACCGTTAGGATTTATCTGATAAGCTCCACTTTTAACGGCCTTTATGACCTTGTTTCGTTTTTTATCAAAAGAGCATGTTCTAAGCGGTCACTGACACGTCGACCGGTTTGGCTGATATAAACTTCACCTTAGCAACACATCTGCCGTGCAAGAAGTCATGTTGGGATTCTACGGCATCAGGCTGATGGAGCTCTTGGACTCTTTTGAATCAAGTGTCCGGTGGCACGCACGATGCCAAGCAGGGAACACACTATATCAGAAATAACTACATGAGGTCAGTGCGAGAGACATTGCGTCGATAAGCTCTTCTATGACAGACCGCCCCGTTTTCATCATTATCGACGAGTCGCCGGAATTTCGCGGACGAGGAGCAGTAACGGTGCGTGCAACCTTCTGCGACGATGAGCTTCCTGGACGTAGGACCCATCATGATATACTCTCAGGTAGTTCAGCAGTGGAACGAAATAACATTTGGCGTGTTGATGCAACCCCCTCTTCAGAGGCCCAGAATCATCACTAAAAAAAAGGAAGTGCGCTTCCATCAGTGACAACAACCTCGTAATTAATGAGAACTAACAGACGATAATACCAAGGGAACTATGGGGGATGTTATTTATAATAATTGAGATATAAATGTGAAGAAAGTAAAGTGGACGAAAAGGTAACCTGCCCCCGGCAGGGACCGAACCTGCGACCTTCGAATAACGCGTCCGATGCTCTACCACTGAGCTACGGCCACGGTCATCCTCCCGTTCACATTATGCCGGTTTAAATGCACTTATATACCCCATAAAGTAAACGGGAGGATGACCGCTGCCTTAGCTCAGTGGTAGAGCATCGGACGCGTTATTCGAAGGTCGCAGGTTCGGTCCCTGCTGGCGGCAAGTTATCTTTTCGCCGCCGCCATTGAAGACCGCAAAGAATCTCGCCGGTAGGCACTCCTCACCAATTCCTTCAACTGTTTTTGATCTGTGCATGTCCCTGCCCTCAAAATAGGGTAGCCGACAACACAGGTTTTCCGGTTTACATGTCCTTCTTTCTTTCGTTCTCTGTCTCCTATAGCGACGGGTACATGTCGTGCATCAACGGCGAAGCTTACACTTGAGGGAAATAGCCTAATCAGGTTTAACAAAAATAATATAAATAATATTGGGGTTTCTGCAACTTAAGTTAGGCCCTCGTTCGCTCAGATAACATTTTCAACATAATTGAACGGTAACAAATATGCTTGTCCTGCCGCACAAAATAATCTGCAGTTTCAGATCTGTTACAGGCCATTTCTTGGAAGAATGTGTGATGGGGACAGTGGTACTGTTGAGCTTACTTGCTGCTAGGTGGTAAATCAAATTTGATTGTTTTGGTGCGCTATGCGGCCAGTCTACGTCACCGTAACGACGTGTAATTTGCGATGGTATCGGGTTTCCTACTCGTTTGTAAAAGTACGTTGGGGTGCGAAAAACATCTTCACTGTAATCGATGTGTATTAAGCCCGACTGACCACCTCGCGTGCTATCCCACGTGGCAAATGATAAATATGACACAGTGGTCGTACAAACACAACTAGAAAACATATGTATCCCCGCTTACTATGCAGCCAGAGAAGCAGGGAACAGCGCGAAAAAACGCACTGACCAAAGCAACCAGACAGGACAGGCTGAGTAACCTCGAAATCAACATTGTGAAGAGCTGGCAATTAAGCAAACGACAACGCCTTCAATATCTGCCATCGGCTGAGCCAATACGCACGGTAAAAAAAATCGTTAATCAATAAACACGTTTGGCTGCCCTTTCAAATTCTCCGGTGAAGCCGGGCACCCTGTTTTTCAAGTGTAAAAAGAGCCTTTGCCAAAGAATGAGGGAATGACTAGGCTCTTTTAGAATATGGGTCACCGGTCTCATCTTTATCGCCGTTAACACGAATGGCGGCGGAGCCAGTTTAGTCGGGGAAGTTGTGCGTTTGGGTGTTCTTTTTTTCTTTTCTTTTATTTCCTGCCGTATCACAACTACCGACTTCGCGCGAGATTAAAAAAAAGATAAAGGCCATGCGGCGCGTCGTAGAAGACAAACGAAGTAATGCTGATGCCCGTGAAAGCTGGATCTCGTGTGGCTGTCGTCCATTCGATCCGGCGTGTCGGACCGGTGGGTACCCACGTCGTTGGAAGACTGCTTGAAGCTTTTCTGCGACAAAGTGACACTGGCGGTGGCGAGTCTTCGAGGAGGTGCGACTTTCTCAAGTCAGCGCTGACGTTCCCACAAGTAAGTTCCGCCTCTTGCACGCTTCAAAACTCTTAACAATTTACTGGGGGGCTGTAGTTAAGAGTTAAGTAGCCAGGACCCGAAATTACTGTGCTCCGGAGAAACGTTGACCACCTGGAGTTATCTAGCGTGCGCCTAAGTGCACGGCTGTTCTTGCCCGACATAATGCAGCCGTGACCAGGAATGAAACCTCGTGTTTAGCATCTAAGCCGCTAAGCTGCAACGCTGATTGACATTCAACATGTACTTATATATATATAGTGTCCTAAGGCGACACTAAAACAAGTCTAGCCACTTCAACGCCGTGAAAGCCGTCGGACAGCGAAGCTGTTGCGTCTTTCGTTTCCCTCCCTTCAAGCCTCTTCTTTCGTAATGGTTTAACTGCGCTAACACACAGACAACAAAGAAAAGGACAGCACGTTGTGTCCTAGCCTTAGCGGAGTCAAATCATTACGAAGTGAACGTCAAACAACTAACCCAATTTGGTGCTCTTCTTTCGTTTAACCTAGTTACTTCTAAGATATTTTATTGTCGCTCTGTCGTTGGAACAGCAACTGCGAACTTTTATCGAAAGGTCACGGACATGAGCACTGACTCACGCATTATATCTTGCCGTTTACTTCGCAGTAAGACGACATATAGCACGAAAAACCGCTTTGCTCCCAGGAACGGTCGTATTCCCTTAGGCTAGCGTTTTGTAGAGTTACGCACGATATCAAAAGAGTTAGCTGCATGCCTTACTTCCTAAAACATTCCAGTTCGTTCCTGTCGCATTCATTGCTTCGCCTTTGCGGTGAACTTATTTTTCCTTTTTAAGCCTAGTCTGGTTTGTAGTTACAGTCACCGGCTCTGGTCGGCGTGGGTTACCCCAGACTAAGTTTTTTCTGGTCACCCCCAGCCTACCTTCTGCCATTTCAGGGCCAACTGCTCCACTCTGAATGCACTGTGTGAATTGCCCGCCTGCCGTGAGCTTTATCACGTGCTTTCAGACCACACTTTGGATCGCTCGAATTGCGTAGGCGTCATCGCACGACCTTTCTTTGCCTTTCATCAGACTTCCTTTTCTCCACCCTGGTTCTTTCTGCAGCGCGACTATGCCATAATGCCGACGGGTCCGCATAAACAGCTTCAATATAAGAGTGACCAGTTGGCGGTGAAATCGACTAATTCTCATTGCTGAACAGTGCGCGTCATTTAATGCAAGGAGGAAGAGCCATATTATTGTGCACTTGCATTATCTTATTAAATTACTATGGCTGCGGACAGCCACCGTTAGCCGACGCTTAGCTGACAGCGGATGTCGCCGATCCTTCCATGAGTAATGTCGCATGTTCTTAGTGACAACCATGTTTGAGAGTATAGGTGAGTGTACTCATGAGGAGGGGAATGTTTTTCGGTATGATGTAAAACAGGTTCGTCAACGGTGAAGAAATTCATCGGCTTATTGAAATATCGCTAGACGTCGGTTAGCTATGAGCGTTGCACCTGTACTTTCAATGTGCTGCACTATGATATGAACCACTGGTGCTTTGCAAAATCAAAGAGCGCCTTCTATAGAAGAGCAAGCAGCCTGATAAACAAACTACTATTTTTGCATAGGTTTGCTGAATTTTTCAGTCGCTGTATTTACGGCAGGTTAGCCGATAATACATTTTAAGCGAGCTTGCCTTTAGCACATCGCCCCGTATAGAGCGTTGCGTAGGTGGTGCTTCTTGGGTGAGGAGTACGTTGTGCGCCACAACTTAGATTTAGGTGCACTTTGAGAGATCCCTATTGGTCAACATTTTTGCAAACACGACTAATACAGCATGGCTCATAATCATATTGTGACAGGGGCACGTAAAGCTCCACAAGTTATTATTATATGACAACGGAAATTAAATAAATAACAAGCTACGTTATTTAGTCATTGCAATGGAACTTTAGCAGATACAATATATTTCCGCTTTGACGTAGAATTTGTCGGTGAAGAAGACGGCTGCCCTGTCGCCATAGCATTTTTTTTATGAAACACTCCGTTTTGTCTAAAAAGATTCCCATTTAAATAGACGCAAGCCACCGTTTGTTCCGTTATTTTTTGCACTGTCTGCTAGAAAAAAACGCTGCAGTGGATTCGTATGGGATTTCATATTAACGCGATAGCGCTACAGAGCTTGTTTCGCAGAAATTCTAGTGTCGGCATCAGTGACGGCGAACGTTGTGTTAGCGAAAAATCATCTTGTCCGTGACCGAAAAATTGAGAGATATGCAAATAAAATAAATAATAAAAATCTTCCGTTCTAGTAAGAACTGCACACGCCGTCTGCGTGGCAACGCATGTACTATTGTGAGGCAGAAGCGCAAAACCGTGCCAGGCGTGAAAACATGTGAATTGCGCAACCACGGGGCGTTTTGAAGGCCCACCAATTACGAAGCGCTCAGACAATATATTTAATCATCATCATTAGAAAAAGCATAAACAAAGCGAGAAGCATTGTAGGTTCGCGTGTTGCCTTACAGGCGCGTAGTGGGCCCTTCGCTGATGCGAACAAGGAAGAATTATGGCGTAGTGGGCACCTAACAACTATACTTGCAGCAGGCATTTTAGGATAATTTGAAATAGCCATTGTTACGCGCACAGTCATTCGTTACTTTACGGCACAGCTGAGGCATGTGCCCAGTTCCGAATCCAGGCAAGCAATGGAGAATGCGATGCGCACGGGGCCCGATTACGTTATCGCGTTCTAATATTGTATGCGAAGCTCCAGAGTGCTCCAATTTCTTGTTCAGTGAGAGAAAACAATTCAAACGACGCCTTCGAAACAACGCCACAGAAAGAGACCAAAGACGAGCATTGCACACGTACGGTATGCTTGTGCACTTCAGATGACTTGTCCATTTTTTCTCTAACAAGATTAGCGGCACGCACCTTAGTTCTGACGTAAAAGAGCAGCCGTCTTTACTACGTCCCGGTGAGCTCGTGGCCTTTAATGCTAATAAATTTCTCAAACTTGCTTCTTAAAGACACCTGTGCCATAAGTCTTGACGTTAAGTTACTTCAGCCGTGGCAAAGTACGTTGCCCTTTCCTGGAAGTTGTCTCAATAGATAACGGTTCCTTTGTGTCTGTAGACTTTACAGCGAAAGTTGTAATGACAACAGCCGTTTTTGGTGGCGTAGTTATGCGCCGCCATCGCCGCCATGGGGGTACTTAATAGCTATGGAGCACAGGGGGAAAAAGAATCCGGGATGGAGTGTGGTTTCAATTTGAGTGGAGTATTCCGCGACAGAGCTCCTCGGTGCTTAGAACTACCTCACAGAACCAACCTATACAGGCGTCACTCCGGCAGGGAGTCACGTCGACAGATGTAATTGTGCTCGGAACCGTGAGCATATAAAATCTCCCTGCTATTACCATGAATGTTAAAAAAGCTTAGTTTCATGCATTACATTACGCATGGCTGGACCATAGGTGTGATTTTTTTTGTTTTTATTTGCAGGTCTCACCAGACTGCACGCCATTAGGTGCCACTTGGCCTGCTTCTCAGCAATCAGCTGCTTGTATCATTTGTTGGACACGACCAGAGAGGAGCGCCTATTTTCAATGTTGCGCACATTCCCCTGTCGAATTCCTGGAGAAAATGGGGGACCTTTTGAGATTCACCCTGTCGGAATCAACGCTGACGGTGGCTTTCAGCACAAGGACTGCGCTGCAGTTATTGAAATCACAAATGCATCAGCCAACCCGTGCACCATGCTCGCGGAAGCCGCCAGAAGTATACGCGAGTTCCTCAATGCGAGCTCTGCGAACGCTGCATTAGACGCACAGCTGAAACGAATTCATCGGACTAAAAATGCGTTGCGAGGACGACAAAGGGCGCAGTACAATGAGAAGGTACATGAGGTGAAGCTGGCTACGAACATGCCACCATTTTTTGTATCGTCCCAGGAGTCAGACCTTCCAGAAACACGTGACAGCCACAATGAGCAGCTTGAAGGCATCACGTTTGCTCAGCCACCTGAAGATGTTCCGCGTTATACTAAAGTGACCGAAGATGAACCTCAGCCCCAATTTTCAGGAAGCCATGAAATGGCTAATGCGTCCAATCAGCCCAGACAGCAAAGACTTCTCGTGAGCGTGGGTGAAGGCTCATCGAAAACTGACAAACGGCATCTGAAGTCTCTAGCGCAAGAGGCAGAAGGCGCCGTTGAAGCCGCAGCATCACGGTACGGACTTCATGTATCTATCCTCTACCTTCGTGACGAACGGGATCGTTGGCACGGGATAGAGTACAACACGGAAAGACCCGCCGATGTTTACCTGAACGTAAAGAAGCCGTTCCTTGCGAAATATAAGGACACAGCTAAACTGCTGGAACTGGACAGGTGTCGCACGAGAGAAACTGCCGTTCTCTTGGACAAACACCTTGTCAGCAAGACCTTCTGGAAGGAAATGGCAGCACTTTTTTCGGTTCCGTCATGGCGTTTCATTCAGGAAGTCCAAGAATCACTTGAAAGCAGACTTGAAATGCAGAGAACTCCAGGTGCTGCTCCCGGAGCATACCTATCGTTCGCTGAAGAGCTCCGCTTCGCAATCCTCGACATCTGCAAGCGTGAAGGGAAGTCCCTGGCAGAACTGATTCATGAACAGATAATGGTCAAAATTGAAGGCGATGGGTGCAGAGTGAGCCGCACGGTGTCTTGGACAACCATTTTATTTGTACTTATTAGACACACGTCAAAGGGGCTTCAGGATCCGAACCTGCACAGGACACTTCTTGTGGCCCAGAATGAAGAGGCATACTTTGCTATTCGTGAAACCTGTGGTCCACTCTTCAATGAAATAAATCAGGTTGCCGAGAGAGGTGGGCTGGAAGTTGATGGGCGGTTTTTTCCTCTTACGCTTTGCCTCGGGGGAGACCTCAAGTTTTTGTTGTTGGTATTTGGAATGAAAGGCGCCTCATCCAACTTCGGCTGCCCATTTTGCTTAGCAAACAAGCATGAATGGTCAGACGACACTCTCAGCGGGGCCTACTTCAATGGGGCAGCGTTAGTGAGAACACAGGACAACCTCCGCACGCATGCCGAAAACCTCATGTTTGGAGTGCAGTACGTACCTCTCATCCGCATCGAGCCCAAGCTAACCTTCCCGGACACAATGCACATGCGAGTACGCGTGCTAGATCGTCTGCTGGACAATGTTCTTCAAGAATTTGAAGATATGGACTCGAAAGAAGGTGTCGTCACTGGCGTCACAACCACCAGTCATGTAGACCAGTTCGTTCAGCTTGTGCGACAGTGCGGCGTCCAGCTTCACGTCCTAAAAGATGCATCTCACAAAGGCCGTACGTTCACAGCCCTGACCGGAAACGAATCGAAAACTTTACTTGCCAGCTTCCCGAGAAAATGAAGAACCTTTTGCACGCCGACACTCGCGACGACGTCATTTTGCTGTGGGTAATGCTGCGGTCAGTTTTGGAGACCTTGAGCAGTGAAAAAGCAGGCTCAGATCTGGACACTCACTGGAAAACCTTTTGTGAGACGTTCGTGCGACTCGGTGGCTCAGCAAGAAAAGGGTATGGTCGCGAAAGGTTCACACCATACATGCACATTTTGTGCCACCACGCAGCACAGAAACACGTGGAAGCGGACGGCCTTGGCAAGTTTTCGAGCCAGGGGCTTGAGAAGAAAAACGACATACTGAAGCATTTGTACCATGCACGTTCGAACAAGTGGGACTCTGCTGCAGACGCTGTGAGGCTGTGTAAAAGGCTGGAAGACTCGAGCTGCGAGCGATCTAAGCGGCCATACAACAAAGCCGACATAGAATACTGGCACGAGGGTGGCATCATCGAGTCCAGGAACGGCGCCAACGCATCAGTGTCGCACCAAGTACAAAGACTCCAGATGCGCCTAACTTCGAGAGCATGACACCTGGGGAGCTGAGAACTGAACTCGCAGCTCTAGGCGTTCAGACAACTTCGAAAAATTTGAAAAGGCTCCGCATGATGGCGTCTCAAGCTGCCAAAGGTAAAGAGAGCCAGTAGTAGGTTGCTTGAAAAAGGCTAATGAACCACTTTTTCAAGTAATCGTCGAATGACTGTAGTATCGGAGATTATTGCCTCACGAATCAATGGTGCAAATTTTACTCAAATCCGTGAAGAAACGAGTGGAGTTAGTGATTTACAGCCTGCTTTACGCGCTTTCTCTCTTCTTTAGTCCACACGACCGTGCTGGAAGCTACATAGGTAGAGACGGCAAGAAGTGAAGGAGTTACCTCAGCAAGCGTCATGACCTTTTAGCGCTCGTGATGGATGCGATCATTCTCTCCATTTGGGATTCATATGCATGAGTGTGGCTCACTGTCTATTGTTAGCAGCCTATAGAGCGCTGCGTGTGTGCGTGGTGGCAACCCGTGGCAAGAAGCGCATCTCATCCAAACAACGGCTCTTGATTTACGGTCGGCATGCTCTCTGCTGCTCGTTGTCGAACGCCGGCCGCTCCGAAGTGAGTGACCACAGGCCTGTGTTTGAATACAGGGACCTTGAGTCAGCTTGGCGTGGGTTCGAGTTTCTCGGTACAGTTTCACTACTGGAAAGAGCGCAGAAAAACGACAGGACCACGCAGGCTCACGTCTGGGCCGACACCTCAACCTGACAGCCTCCCTTCACAGCCGCGATCGATGCGTAGGCGTTGTTGTGGTCGAAATTGGTATCCGCAGCTACTCTCAGTGTCCTCTCGCAGTCCTTTGTAAACGCAGAATATATTGCAAATTGTGGACAGGGCCTGCCAAAGGCTGCCGCTACGTTCCACTTCCCACGCACCTGAACCCATGTCGAACCTGTTTTACTAGTGTCATTCACGATGTCTTCTTTAGGCTTCATTGTGGACGACGGCCTCATCATCACTCGCAAGAACTTCCTCCGGAGTCGTGAGAATGCGTCGTTCTGCATTTTATGCCACTGAGGTCTTTTCCTTCGGCTAGTTTGATACAAGACGTTGTGAACAAGTTACGAAACGGCGAGTTTGGCTAGTTCGTCAATGTTAATTTTCTGAAGAAAAACAGCGCACCCACACAAAGACGTCGGCACGAAAGAGAGGTTACACACACAGCGTTGCTGTCTTCACAAAGGCTAAAATTGTGCACAAGGCTAACATATGCGATGGGTGAAGTGCGCACGTGAAACTCGTGTTGCAAAGGAGGCTAAACAAATGACGGGGACGAAGGCGGAAAATACAAGATAAGGCAGCATTAAGCAACGAAGAAGCACCAGGCTCGAGCACGCGTGGCGCAATGACGAAGTGACGTAAAAAATGCGCGACTGTTTGGTTGAACTAAACATGGAAGCATTGTGCGCAAGCATATTCGAGAGCCACCGAGAACGTCGAATGTGGTTCGCACTTCGTAGAACGCACAAGTATGACGGGCACACTGCCTAAAACGCCGTGTATTGCAAAGTCAGGCTGGCCGAAACAATAGTACAAGTGCCGCGGAGCCATGGACAGCCTAACCAGACAATCAGCTGAGACCAAATCACCCATTGAGTCACTGGGACCTAGTGTCCTTTCTGAACATACGCGAAATTTCGATAGGTCGGGTAGAAATGCTTTCACGGTAAAAAAATTGAAAAGCCACAGAAATGCGGAGTGACCACTCAGTGAAAACTGCAAAAATCCAAAAGAAAACCAGACAAGAGAGAGGAAGGCTCGCCGGAGAGTTTTTCTAAAAAAAAAGTGAAGCGCGTTTTAAGGAGCGAACGAGTTGCAGCAAGGAGAGAGCGGTGCAGCAAGGCACTGAAGACAAGCCATATGCATAGGGTTTCAGGCCCAAGCACACAAGACTAGCACAGAAAGCTAGAGTTCTCAGCCAGGGTCGAGCCGACGCTTTCCTCGGTGGAGCCACTGCCTAACTGACCTGCGAGCCATCTACATATGCGCTCGCGAATTCGCGTAACCGTTCGCAAAGTGAAAGCGGCTGGACAACGGCCTCGAGCTTTTCAGCTTTCCGCCTTCGATGCGCTCATCATCAGTATCACCTTTTGCTGCATCGGCGTGGCCGCCGCCGCTATTCTACCCACGTTAAACTTCAGCTGCGTTGCATCTACCTGACTTTGGGTTGTCTCCGGCATGACCGAAAAACTAGACTGTGCTCAGTGCACTCTACTCATCACTTCGCCTATGCTTACTCATGACGTTTAAGACAGACATCAGAATGCATCTTTCAATACCTAGCGTCATTGTATAACGTGCTGTATACAGTAGCTATCGCTATTGTTTCCTGTGTTGTTTGAGTGTCGTTTCATTTTTGTGAACTAAATGTTCCTTTTGATGAGTGCTAACGGATTCGTCTTCACTTCGGTCATCTAGGCATACATCTTAGCATCAAGCCTGAACGAATGTACATTTGGAACTGTATATATATAATCTCATGCGCTTACACTGTGTTATGTGAAGTGCTCTGTGCATTCGCACTTTTGAATTATTCTCATTTTGCGCGCACTGTCTGCCTCGTCTTAATGTCCTTTAGCTTTTTCACTTTCTTTCTATCGTACGATGTCCTACGTGCGCAGGATCCTTCATTAGGGGCGGCGAAGTCTCACCATAGCGCCAACCTCTCCCCCCACTTGGTCGAGTTCGAAAGAAAACAAGTTTCGCAGTTGATTAAAAAATGAAAATGAAGTGATGACGTGCTTCCCACAACGCCTTGCCTTTGGTCCCCTGCTTTACGGGGGTGAAGATCGGTAGTAAACAGATCTTGGAATGCATAATCAGTAATCTTTGGCGGCCATTATCGTCAAAAACCTACATGGCCATCCCCATGCTCTTTATCTATAAGGATGTCTAAAATGCACTACAAACCGCGAAACATAGAAGTAACACTGACTCACACACAGCGCTTTTACCTTTCTTAAAATGGCGCTACCAACTAGCCCAGATTGCCACCTCGGAGAACTTGCACTTCGAACAGTAATTGGAAATGTGTGACTAAGTGAATTTATTGGGCAACGTTGGCGCTCACCTCAAATGAATAGAGGGCGGGGGGGGGGAAGGGGTAGCCCATGCCCTCTTCGTGCGCATGCCTATGTTTCTCTGAAAACAACACAGCATAGTACAGCAAAATACCAACGCAACAATGCATGTGAGAGTGACAAGTAATAAGATTGCTTGCCGTAGAGTTAGCTACAGGTGCGCGAAAACAAACAGGGTCTTGGATGGGGGCGACTGGTCTGAGAAGGTCATTTCAGTGTTGCAGTGCTGGCGATTTAGTAGCACTAGGTCGTTAAGAAAGCGAATGCATGGTGACCGCTAGGAAAGTCGATCGCCCGCCACGGTGGTCTAGTGGTTATGGCGCCCGACTGCTGACCCGAAGGTGACGGGATCGAATCCCGGAGGCGTCGGCTACATTTTCAATGGAGGCGGAAATGTTTGACGCCCGTGTACTTAGTTTAAGGTGCACGTTAAACAACCCCAGGTGGTCGAAATTTCCGGAGCCCTCCACTACGGCGTCCCATATAATCATATCGCGGTTTTGGGACGTTAAACCCCAGATATTATTATTATTATTATTATTATTATTATTATTATTATTCGGAAAGTCGATCTCTGGTACACTGGTTCTCGTCTGCCACTCGTGGAATGCGGACACGGCGCACACGATTCGTAAGAACAGCACGTGATTCGCGGCAGGAAGGTGAAACAACCTGCCTTCCCATGGCCAACTTCATATGCGAAGGCGTCGGGCCTGCGCAGTACGGCGTCCTTGTATTGAGCTTATCATGTGCCTGTGAAGAGGTTGTGTATGAAGAAACTTTTCGTGTTGCCCTGTGCGCATACACAGCATGCTCGTACATTGAAATAGTACGCGAATGTGAACTGCAGACAACTCGCAGGGTCCCTTATGGACTCACCTAAGGCGACTGGAAGGCGAAAGCCCTCTTTTTCTTCTCAGTCGATTGCATTGTTCCTGCCCCGCCACCCTCCGAAAGCTTCCTGCACCTTAAGGCCCGACCACACGTACGCGTTGCAGCGCGTCAACGCGTGACTTTTTGACGCGGCGCCGCGCCCTCTCCCTATGGAGAGAGAGGGCACGCGGCTACGCGAAGCTGCGCGCCCTCTCTACCCATAGGGAGAGAGCGCGGCGCCGCGTCAAAAAGTCACGCGTTGACGCGCTGCAACGCGTACGTGTGGTCGGGCCTTTACGCGGTTTTCCACTGCCTCCAGAATCGGAGGCGCCTTAAGGCCCGAACACACGTACGCGTTGCAGCGCGTCAACGCGTGACCTTTTGACGCGGCGCCGCGCCCTCTCCATATGGAGCGGGAGGGCGCGCGGCTACGCGAAGCTGCGCGCCCTCCCGCTCCATAGGGAGAGGGCACGGCGCCGCGTCAAAAAGTCACGCGTTGACGCGCTGCAACGCGTACGTGTGTTCAGGCCTTTACCTTGTTTTGCACTGCTTCCATGCTCGGCGTAACGTTGACCAAGGGTGCTATGCAGGATGGCCCGAGCTTCTCGGGCACACGAGTTTGCTCCGAGCTCGCATTACGGCGGTCATGACAGGAAGACAGTGCGGAGCACGCGATAGCAGCGTTTATAAAACGGCTACAAGAACGAGCATGGCGTCACATGCGCATGTGCGGCACTTGCGGTGGTTTTCAAAGGAACGCCGTGTGCGAACGCGTCAGCGCCGCCACTCAGTCAGCATTTTGACAGTGTAGCGGCGTCAGCGTGATTGTCGCGCTATCTTTTTGCCAACTGATCATCGCGCCTCCCATGGGCGTGTTCGTGGGTGTTTGTCCTCTTTCGGAGAATTCTTTCGTTCCACCTGCAGCATGGAAATTTCCACTCTCGAAGGCAACAAGGGCGCACACGCAGCACTCTGGTGCAGCTCGTTTCGTTTCTCTGGAATATTACGGATAAATAAACGGACAGGTTACTGCTATACTTACACTACGCGTCTGAAGATTTTTTCTGTAGTAACGAATCGGTAGAAACAATGTCTCCACATACAAGTAAATAATAACATTTCTCGCCGCAAATCCCACCAGGGGCGCTTGCTTCGTGGCTGTGAGTGGTACATCGTGAGCGCGGTGAAGTTGAATGCGAGACATCGTAGCCACGTGATGATAAAACCTTTAGTTCTTCGTGCGTCTGTGTATAGTCTGTGCGATTAAGCTGATAGATTAATCTTGCCGCTCGCTGGCGTTGCACCGTGAGCACTGCTCCTCCGCAAGAGCAAACGCAATGGCCTTACCCGATCTTCGCTTCGGGCGTCTGTCAATCAAACTGATTGACGTGCGAACTCGGGCACAAACTCGTTGATTATGAAAAGGCCCCAGTTCAACTCGGGACTGTCATAGTGCCGGTGTGCCTGTCAAGTGTTTCATGCAGTGGACGCTACTCAGCAGCTTCTTTGCCTATAAAATAATTTGGTCAGCTTGCACTACTTGTGCAAGGCTGGGGCCATTGGAGGAGCCTGTGATCACCTAGCTTCTTCGAGCTTATTACGTGGCTCGTCTACTCTGTATGCTTGGCCTGCTTAAGAGTAATGACCGTGTCAGTTCGGTCTCAATGTTCGTGCTATTGATTAGCTAGGCCTTAATTAACATGGCAGGGAGTAGTTATGCCCTAATTCGTAATGTTTTAATTAACACGGCGTTAAATTATCAGATTTCATTAGCAATGTCCTCATTAGCACGAATGTACTTAACATAATGCTAATTAGAGTCATCATAATTACGGCGTACTTGACGAGGAAGTTAATAATTGGCTTGGTTTTATTTAGCGTGCTCCTAATTAGCGTCGTGTTAATTAGCATGGCCATAATTAGCTTGGTCTTAACTAACATGATACTGAATAGTCCTGTCTTGATTGTTAAAGTTTTAATTATCACGACATTATTAACTCAGGTTTAATTCGCAAGGTCCGGAATTATACAGATGTTATTAGCATAATCCTAATTAGCACTATTTATTTATTTATTTATTTATTTATTTCATTTATTTACAATACCTCAAAGGCGCCGGTGAAGGTGTTTTACATGAGGGGTGGGCTTTTACAATGGATTAAGTGAGTAGTTGCTCAATCGCTGCTTTGAAGGTGATGACACTGGAGTGGCGCACAACGTCAGGAGGCAGGCCATTCCAATCTTGTGCTGTCTTGGCAAAAAAGGATGAAAGGTGCGCAGTGGTGTGAGCAGCTGGCGGGTACACAGCTTTGCCGTGGTTGATGCGGTCTGAATGACGATGGGTTGGCTTGATGGCGGGAGTACGAGGTGATGCATGATAAAACTTGAAAAACAGGCAAAGACGAGCGATACGGCGGCGTAATGAAAGGATAGCGAGGTTAGCGCGAGATTTAAGTTCGGTTACGCTTGACTGGTATGAATAATCTGAACAGATGAATCTTGCTGCCCGGTTTTGCACAGTTTCAAGTGTTTTAATGTTGTTAGTTTGGTGAGGGTCCCAAACAGCGCATGCGTATTCAAGTTTGGGTCTGATTAGTGTCTGATATGCGAGTAGTTTCACAGGGGTAGGAGCTAGATGAAGGTTTCGACGTAGACAGCCAAGAGCGCGGTTAGCTTCGTTAGTGACGTGCGTTATGTGAAGAGACCATGTTAAGTCAGAAGACAAATGAACACCTAAATACTTGTATGAAGTTGCAGATGAAATTTCCGTGTTGTTAATAAGGTATCTTGGAGCTGGGTAGTAAGGTCTTGATTATCTTGATTTTAATTACACGCTCCTAACTAGCGTCGTGTTAATTAGCATGGTCTTAGTTTGTTCTAAGCTTTACACGGTTCATTACCATGGTCCTAGTAAGACGTGGCTTAATTAGCTCGGCCTTATCATGATTTGGCTTAATCAGCTTCGTCGTAGCATGTCCTGACTTAGCTAGGTATACCGCCCAGCCAATTAGCTAATCAGCCGGCTGCACCTGCTCATGGAGCGAGCAGACGATTAATAAGAGGACGAAGAGGGCGCGCGCCGGCCGAGCAACGCGCTAGAATGTACAGGCCGACCACAGTGATTATACACGTGGCCTCGGCGATTAGCTCTAGCCGCGGTGTCGTAAGGCGCTCGGTCGGAACTAATCTCGGAAGCCACGGTGCTGATTACTCTAAAGGATACTTAGTGCAGATATTAAACGCTTGAAAATGAATTCAAACGGCCCGCGAACACATAAAAATATAGTTAGTAGAACTTTCTGTCACTTTTCTTGCATGGGTGAACTTCTGCACTTAGTGGAACGACAAACAAATGAAAGAAGGTGCCTCTAGTTTGAAGACACCACCCAACCTTCTCGACCGCCCTTGGCGTGACGCCGCGTCCCATCGTAACCAATGAAACGGAGGGCGCGCTGAGGGATGGATTTCACCTTCGCGTACTGTTAGCTCGATCAAAAGGGGGTGTCGCCAGAGCTCGGAAAGATCCTGAGTTTCGCCAAACTCGGGCCATTCTGCATAGCACCCCAAGCTACGATGTGATGTGATGACGTCAGCATGTAACGACACGTGACATCACTATGACGCCACGATGACGTCGTAAATGTTGGCGATCTGTGACGTCGTATGGTGGCATCATCACGTGATGATAATTTGCAGCAGTCGTGTTGAGGCCGCCGACGACGGACGGAGGTCAATTTTCGCGTTTGATGAGGCATTCAAGGCTTTCGCCTCAATATATTGGGCCTCTAGGATTAGACATACTTATAAAACTCTCTAATGCATTTATTTCGCTGTCAGTACCTAACCTTGTGGTCTAGTGGCCGTCGTACTCGAATACTGACCCGAAGATCGTGGGATCGATTGTCGGCCGCGGCCGCCGCATTTCGGCTCTGGCGCGAAATGCTTGTGGCCCGTGTACTTAGATTTAGGTGCAGGTTATTAAGGAACACCACATGTAGAAATTTCCAGAGACTTCACTACGACCTCCCTCATAATCATGTCGTGGTTTCGGGACGTAAAACCGCAACAATTCTATATCAAACACGAAAATTGACCATCAGCGTCACGCGTTCGGTGGCGTGAGTACGAGGGACGCAAAAAACTATCACGTGATGACGTCACCATATGCCGTCATCTTATTGTGACGTCACATGATCACGTCATCATACGATATCGTAGCTTTGCGCTGCCTCCGTGATCGGCCTACCAATCACGGAGGCAGTGTAAAAACGGATGAGATGCAGAAAGCTTGCAAAGCCATCGATCATGGACGCAGTGTAAAGCCACGTTAGGTGCAGAAAGCTTTCGGAGACGGGCGGATTAGGATCAATGCATTGACTGAGGATATAGAAGACGACTCTCACCTTCGAGTCGTCTTGGGCGAATACATACGGGAGCCTGAGGGTGTTTTGTACAGGAAATTCAAAGATATGCAATCAAATGAAAGGCCTACTTATTTGAGAGGTCACGGAGTGAATGCGCTCTATGCAGCCCGACCAGCAAAATTTTGGTAGCCCTGATAAGGGCTTCAGATCCAGCTTTCACTAACATCAGCGTTCAGTTCACGTGTCTTGCATCACCTAGCGCATGACCTTTATCTTTCTGAATCTCGCGCGCCGTCGGGAGTTGCGTCATGGCAAGAAAAGAAATACATAAACAAAAGAAAATATCGGCAGGTCACACGTACCATGGGAATCGATGTTATGCGAAGCATGCGGAAGGAAGGTGACTGTGGTGTATTTTTTTTAATGAGCGAGACGTCACAAAATAACGCTAAAGATATGTACAGTACTCACGAATTCAAATGAGACATCAATTTTTTTAGTATAAGGACTGGCATGAGTAATTGCCCGAGATAATCACGTCATGTGGTGACGAATCTGTTCTCTAAAGATGTTGGCTCTGATCTACGCACTCAAATGGAAATTACGCCAATATCACCCGAACTGAATACGGTGGATGCCAAAGTATGAGCGTTACTTAGACCTAAATTTTCCTGTTTTAATACGTGAGTACTGTACACATGTTGTATGCACAAACATATGTTGAACAGTCGCATATGTTTTATATAGCCAGCTGTTTCAAGTTTCGTAACGGTGCCAACTGCAACATGGGTTTTACCAACACCAGAAGCGGTAAGCTGATACGCAGCGCTTCTGCTTGCGACAATGACAGCCCTGGATGGTGCTACCTGACCAACTTCAGTGGATGGCGCTTAACTACAATTGCCGGTAAACCGACGTGACGCCTGTATCGTAGGAGTACATATATAATGTTTGTAAAATTCGATAACCAACGCTGCAACCACAATGGACGTTTCACCCACATTGCGCCAAGTGCAGGGTGTTTTTCCAAAGCAGTTTCGAGACCTGGCGTGGCTCTGTGGTAGAATACTCGATTGCCACGCAGAATGCTTGGGTTCCATTCCTGCCGAGACCATGATATTTAATCTGTGTATTTATCGGGTCAACGCTGTCGATGTCAGTTTTTCCTAACGCTCTCGCATTTAAATTAGCAATGTCTGTTCTCGCCGTTCCTGGGTAGATATAAACTGTCACTCACATGTGGCGCATACCCGTATACTGCGGCTCGGGGTATGCGGGTATACGGTGTATGCGGGTTGCTCGTTTGAGAGCCATGTAAACCAGATCAATTTAGGCCACTTTATATGTACTATTATGTGCAAATAACATAATTGCGATATCGTTTTTCATTGTTGAGTTATAGAGTTCTAACTTGACGGCTTTGTTTGTTGTTGTTCGCGACGAAATGTTTTGGCAGATGCGCAGAACAAAATGAAACTTGGGGTATTTTCACGCTATTTACCCTAAAGGCATTTAATTCGGTGGAGACATCAGCAGTCATGCAGGCACTGCGGATCAGGTTATCGACTAAGCCTATATAAACATAATGGAAGAAATCTACAGCGGATCCACAGCCACTATAGTCCTCCATAAAGAAAGCGACAGAATTCCAATAAAGAAGGGCGTACGGCAGGGAGACACGATCTCTCCAATGTTATTCACCGCGTGTTTACAGGAGGTTTTCAGGTACCTAGATTGGGAAGAATTAGGGATAAGAGTTAATGGAGAGTATCTCAGTAACCTGCGATTCGCTGATGACATTACATTGATGAGTAACGCGGGAGACGAATTACAGCTCATGATTACTGAACTGGATACAGAAAGTAGAAGAGTAGGCCTGAAAATTAATATGCATAAAACTCAAGTAATGTGGAACAATCTTGGCAGAGAACAGCGCTTTGCGATAGGTGGCGAGACACTGGAAGTTGTAAAGGAGTACGTCTATTTAGGACAGGTAGTAACCTCGGAGCCGAACCATGAGAGTGAAATAACTAGAAGAATAAGGATGGGATGGGGCTCATTCGTCAAGCATTATCAAATCATGAATGGTAGTCTACCACTATCCCTCAAGAGGAAGGTATATAACAGCTGCATCTTACCGGTACTTACCTACGGAGAAGAAACCTGGAGACTTACAAAGAGGGTTCAACTTAAATTGAGGACGACGCAGCGAGCGATGGAAAGTAAAATGATAGGTGTAACCTTAAGAGACAGGAAGAGAGCAGAGTGGGTCAGGGAACAAACGGGGGTGAAGGACATCATAGTTGAAATCAAGAAGAAATGGATATGGGCCGGGCACGTAGCACGTCGGCAGGATAAGCGGTGGTCATTAAGGGTAACTGGCTGGATTCCAAGAGATGGCAAACGCGTGAGGGGGGACAGAAAATTAGGTGGGTAGATGAGATTAAGAAGTTTGTAGGTATAACGTGGCAGCAGAAAGCACAGGACCGGGTTCATTGGCGGAACATGGGAGAGGCCTTTGCCCTGCAGTGGGCGTAGACAGGCTGCTGCTGCTGCTGCTGCTGCTGCTGCTGCTGCTGCTGCTGCTGCTGCTGCTGCTGATGATGATGATGATGATGATGATGATGATGATGACCCTAAAGGAAGAAGATTTCCGGAATAAACCAAATTCAGACTAACATCGCAGCGGCGAGTGTCTTTTGCATTCATCTGAAAACAGCAGAGCCACATTTCGTACTTATTCCTCCACCGCTGTAAATATTACATGGACGTATCCCTCTCATGCCGGCCATAACCTGAATAAAAATGGTTTTGTATAAGTTGTGCTGTGTTCGAAGCTTCGTAAAGCCTACCATGGGTGCTATAGCGATGACAGGAAACACGAACACTGCGGAATATGCATGATGTGCCGTTTCGCATTTAGTTTCAAGCGGCTGTAGCCTGGAGGGCAATGAAAAGCCGATAGTGTCATCTACGATACTATCAAGGATCACTCTACCATCTTTTTATTGCCAGCAAGGGTCGGTCGCGATGAAAACAGCGCGCCACGCTGCTTGCGTTTCTGTCCATCCCCCCTGTACATGCAAGGGAGAATTGCCGTCTACCTGAATGGAGCATGGGGCTACAAACGAAACCCACACTTGTTCTTTTCTGAGAAAGGTCGTCTTGGTCCGGCATGAATTTTTCGTCCATGTGACAAGTGAGCTACACAACCGCTCAGCGTTGATAAAGGCAGCGCATGCATTTTCTCTTCCACCTGATTTAAGGACCACCGTTAATTGGCAAGTCATATCAAATTGCCGTTTCGGAACGATGCCAGACGGTGACTGCTTGGCTACCGTGCAACAGAGTGAACATGAGCGTGGTGTTTTGCTTTATCTGCCTGAAATTGCCTCCTTGTCAAGTAAAATCACTAAGAGTCCAATGGGAAATGCGCTCTCACTTAATTACAAATTTCCGTACCTCAAGAAGGAATGTGGTTGGATACAACGTTGAAGGCTGTCCTCGGTCGCCAGACAACCAGACCGCGGCAGCCGATGACCTCCGCGACTACAAAAGTAGTCCCGCTCATGCACTCTGCGATGTTCTCGGAAGGCGGGGTCATCGGCCGTCCGGCTCATGACGTCATCCTGCAGGGCATGCCCATTGGTGCAGTTTTGTATGCATCCGCCTTTGACGAGGAAACGCCCCGGACTTCAAAAGTTGTCCTACTATATTTATAAAAAACGCGCTAAACCTCTTTTGGGTACACAGCAGATACACATAAGGAATGTTATCTTGGTGCAAAATTAGAATCCGTGGACCGCCAAATTGCAGGCAGAGGAAAAAGGGCTGCATGAGCCCTTTCACGGGCCAAAATGTGCGAACACTTGCAAAATTATCTGCGTAAAACAATCATGCTTTTATTGCCTGACCACACATTTTAGGTAATATATTTATTCGCGTTCTTTTATGATGTGCCTCCACCCTCGGTCGCCATAAAAATTCGCAGCCGCTCAAGAGGAAAACTCAGTCCTTCCTTGCCCGACGTCTTCATCATCCGCAAGGTCGCTTTCACCCGCACTGGAAACGAAATGCGGATGTGTTCTCCGAGCTTGTTTGTCGAGATGTGCCAACCGTGAGGAAGAGGAAGCTTGCTGAAGTCTTCTTCTTCACATAAAAGCCAGCCACCTTCAATCTTTGTCCCGGAGTCATTGAAGGCCCAACGAAATATGTCTAAATCGAATGGGAGTACCACTACCCCGCTGGAATGCCTTCTGCGTTGAAGTTTCTTCTGCACTTCGTAAAAAAGTATATCAGCTGCATGCTGTAAGCGTCTGCTGTCAGGTGGCCAAGACTCTTCGAAACTCCGCAGGCAGTCCCTGTTTAGGTTACGTCTTGGTTCAAACGAACACTCCCACATGGAACAACCTTTCCAGTGAATAAGGTAGCCCCTTCTCTGAAATGTGATAAATATATTTAAAAAATTCCCATCATCAACTCAATGCTCACGTATGCAAAAACCATTACCATATACACAGCTGGTAAGTACAAGGAAGGTATAAGGAAGGCCTTCGTGGAATAAAATCTAATGTTTGACGAAAGCTCACCTGGCCCGACATGATCATTATGACCTATGTAAAAATACATACACCGATCACCACAAAAGTAGAAGCTTGGAACAACGTTTCGGCTACCGAGCAGGAGTCCTGTCCCGAATAATGCAGCTCAAGTTCACGCGCAGTTAAGTATCAATAAAGTTGACGCAGACAACGAGCACAGTTTGCATGATGTCGTCGTTCATATAGAGAGCGTCTGCAAAGTATGGCTGTCTTTTTATTTATTTTTTTTCAGCTATACATGGTGTGTCGATGATAAACATGGCGTGTAAACAATAAATCCTGTTCATGCAAGAACCATACATACGCGCCCGAGGCGCGTGTACGTAGGTTTAAATTGCGTACCTTTTCTTTGAGGACCAAAGGCGCATGACCATGTTTCTATTTATTTGTCAGACCGCCTACGTCGTGGTGACCTCGTCTCCTTGACTTGATAGTTACCAAAATTGGCATAGGAGGATATGAGTGTATGACGAACATGACAGATAGGTGATAACATAAGAAATTTTGTCAGGCACCATGCATTGTGGCTATCGATTTCAGGAGAAGGAGCGGGCCAGTAACTTTTTATGCTACACTTTGAGCCAAGCCTTGGAAGAATCGACGCCTTCGTGCAATTTGAGTAGTTGGATGCAAATCGTGAGCTCACAACGCTCGTTGACTGCAATGGCGTGTGAAAGGTAGCTCATTGTGAGATGTAACGACGGCAGTCTCGTTACAGCACAGCCGTCACTTTTATCGGAACGAAGGGTCAGCAGCGTTTTTACTCATGTTCTTACTCAGCAGCAGCCATACTCATGCGGGGACGAGCAACTCGAGACTATAGGTAGTTGAGTCATGGGAGTACATACGTAAAGTTTATTATATTGTTATAAAGTGAATAGTGAACTTTGCAACAACAATTGATTGATAAGTACCACCACCACAACTGATGTTAGGCAACCGTTGGTGTAATAAATTTATTGACTATCTGTACCGCGCAATTGCTGGCTGAGGGTAGTTGCAACACGTGTTTTCGGAGTTTATCTACTGCTTTACAATCGCCAACTATTACAAACGGCATGTATTTTTCTTGTTTAATCTACGCAGTGTCATACACTATCCACTGCCTCTTTTCGCTGTCATGGGTTGATATTCACTGTTAATCACCTTTGGCGCACAACCCCCGCTCCTTGGGCAGTGGTATACAGACAGACAGACAGACATGAAGGAAGGCAGAGACAGATAGATACGGACAGATACAGACAGACAGGAAGGCAGAGACAGACAGACAGACAGACAGACAGACAGACAGACAGACAGACAGACAGACAGACAGACAGACAGACAGACAGACAGACAGACAGACAGACAGACAGACAGACAGACAAACAAACAGGTAGGCAGAGACGGACGGACAGACACAGACAGACAGACAAACAGACAGACAGACAGGAAGGCAGAGGCATACGGACAGACACATACAGACAGACAGACAGACAGACAGACAGACAGACAGACAGACAGGTAGGCAGAGACGGACGGACAGACACAGACAGACAGACAAACAGACAGACAGACAGGAAGGCGGAGGCATACCGACAGACACATACAGACACAGACAGACAGACAGACAGACAGACAGACAGACAGACAGGAAGGCAGACAGGAAGACAGACATACGCGGTCAAAGAGCGTTTGGTTCACAAAGAAATACATTGCATTTAATAACACGATATATCCCGGTCGCGTACGTCATGATACCCTGCCCTACCGTCACCTGTGGAGTATATCGTCATACGCGTCCATCCTCCATGTGCCACATGTTATTTTCAACCAATATTAATGCAGGCCAACGAATATGACATTGAAAACTTTATAAGACACATTGCGTGGAATAAACAGTACATTGACGTGCCTTTTCTTAGATTTATCGATGTTATCGTAATATAAAAACGCTTACATATGCTGAACAAACTGCTGGAAAAACTATAGATGACTTTCCGCGGCGACGCGCGGGCGTAGCAATGTTTGATCACATGATCGTGACTGGCCTTGGCCCAGCGCAGGGGCTGTGGCCCTACAACACAAGCGGGTTGTGCCAGGGTGTAAGCAAATCACATGCTTGCGTAGCAAAACAAAGTTTATATTCATTTGCCTAAACGTCGACAAGGCTAAAACGTTCGCGTTTGTGTTGGCGCGTGCTACACCGCAGTGACACGCGACATGTTTATCCTTCCTCACATTTACGTCGCATGCCTAGAATTTTTGCATAAGTAACCACCGGATACTGCGGTTACAAATGAACATGGCAGACCCATGCCGACGCGACCGCCGGCTTCGGTCCGAACTCGCGCTTGCTCTTTGCCCTCTGTCCTGAAAGCAATATTAAATTGTGAGATTGGCTACCGCTTTGTGTAATGTCAAGCTGGGGATAAACAATCACGTATGTTTTGTTTTTATTACTGACATCAGCTGGTTGTTCAGCCACGTACGCCTGCTAAGCCTAGTCTCCGAGGATTTGAAAGTAGATTGCCGAAACAGCACAAAATTCCGACGAATACAATAATCTCGGAGCTTGAAGACGCAATATGAAGCAAATAAAGGTGTACGTTCTGAACATAGGGGCCACACAGCACACGGCGACAACGTGACAAAATTGAGGTGGAAGGAACCCGCTTCCACGGGTGCAGTTATAATGTATTTCTTTTTCCGCTTCCGTGTGCTCGCTTTTACTGGCCCAACGTGTGTGCGTAGACGCTATGGGGACACCGAGCAGACGACACGGTGCGATGAAGACACATTGAGCAGGGCTGCCCAAGGCCACGTTCCAGGGACTCGAAGGCCACGTTGTGGTGGCGCCATCCGATTTGAATTGCAGAAACCAAGTGCGGAAAATCAACTATAGTCTAGCGTTGCTCGTCCCCGAGGAAATACGCCAATGAATGCTGCTTACACTTCGTTTCGACAAAAGTGACGTCTGTGCTGTAACGTGAGTGCCAGGGTTACGTCGGACAATGTGTTGCCCTTTCGACGACAATGTAGTCAACGCGCCTGGTAGGCCCACGGTAGGCCCACGGTAGGCCCACGGTATGCAAACAGCTAGACAAGCTACACAATGACCTTGTAAGACTTGGCGCAAAGTGCGGCATGAGCAGCTACTCTCTCTGACTGTTTCGCATGAAACTTATTTCTAGAATGCGTAGGATCTGGTGAGATTAACAACGGAAACTTTTGGTTACGCTTACTGTAAAAGTATTATGCTATGCTAATTAAAAAATGGCAAAGTAAAAGCTCACCGTTTTTGCGATAACCCTCTCAACGCTGGAAAAAGGCATGGCTTGCCGGAGGTGGAGTCTCAAGTAGAGGTCCCGTAGTCCTGAACACAGCCCGTGCTGCTTGAAATGTCTGCGCTCGTGGCAGTGGCGAAAGCAGGAGTATTTGGAATGCAGTATTGTCGCATCCGTTTTTTGTTGCCGTCCACATCGCGAGAACATGAGTCTGGTTTTTCTCTGGCTCCATGTCGGTATCCAGGAGCTGGCATTGGTCAATGACGCAGCACGCGTAACCTGTTTTTGCAAAGTCATCGGTGCTACGTCGGCGGGTGCCCGTAACTTCGTAGCATTGGCACTGCGCACGACAGCCACGGCTTCAATCCTTATTGTTTTACACCCCGGTGCGTGAGACGCAAAGCGAAAAAGGGCGCTTGTTTTTTCCGACGCACATGTCATAGACGTCGGTGATCACTCTCGTAGGCAGGAGATGATGTGAGGCAGTTTTAGAATAGCATGCGCAAAGATAGCGTTCATTGCGGTCGCCTGCTATTACAGAGTTTTAGACTACCGTACGCAAAGCTGGGGGCGTTGCGGACGTAGTGTTAGTGTCCGTCACTTAATGGGAGCCCGCAAGAGGTTAGCGTATGACGCATGCGCAGTGGTGCGAAGCGCTAACGCAAAGCTTTGCGTTACGCTATTCTAAAACTCTCTATTGGCGTCACTTAACGGGGGATCGCAAGAGGATAGCGTACGACGGATGCGCAGTGGCGTCAAACGTTAACGCAAAGCTTCGCGTACTCTGTTCGAAAAATGCGTAGTATTGATCACGAAGTCGCATATTGCGAATGCTGGCTGCTCGCCGAGCTCCAACCAATCAGCGGCGGCCGTAGTAGACAATCCATTAAATAGACACATCGAGAATAGCTTCCCTGCCTCCACCTTTTAAATTTTATTTCTCCTTGCGCATAACGCGCCATCTCGGTTTAAAGAGCACATAATATATTCGTTGTTTACATCTGGCGGTCTAGAGTGTAGCAAAAGGCAACGCTCGGAAGTGCCCGATATATTTTTTTTTTTCGATTTCTCAATAAAGCGTTTTTCGAGAACAATATTTATATAATTCTTTATTTATTAAGGCGAAAACTTTACGTGTCTGTGTTGGCGCTGCCCTTGTCGGCGACCTTTGCGAAACTGCGCCGCGACGAAAAATAGCGACACCGCAAAGAGTGACGACTCGTTACCAAATGCTCTAATTGACGGCACCTTCCTTACGGATAATAATTATAATAAACAACAACAACAACAACAATAATAATAATAATAATAATAATAATAATAATAATAATAATTATTATTATTATTATTATTATTATTATTATTATTATTATTATTATTATTATTATTATTATTATAATAGCCGCAGATACAAAGCATGCGACTGAAGTAAATAGAATAATAAAAATGTTGGGGTGCGCAGACATTCTGAGATCATGAATGGTAGTTTAACCACAGTATATAACAGGTAAACTATACCGGTAATTACGTATACGGGCAGAAACCTGAAGGCTTACGAAAAGGCGAAAAGCGTTGAACTTAAATTGAGGACGACGCAGCCAGTCATGAAAAAATACATGATAGGTGTAACCTTATAATGGACAAGAAGAGAGCAGAGTGGACGAGCAAACAGACGTGATCTAAGGATATCTTAGTGCAAACTAAGAAGAACAACTGGGCAGGGTATGTAGCGAGAAGGCAAGATAACTGATGACCATCAAGTTTAGCAGAGTGGATTCTAACCGAAGGCAAGCGCGCGAAGGGGAGGCAGAAAGTTAGGTGGGCAGATGAGATTCAGAACTTTGCGGGAATAACGTGGGCGCAGAAACTACAGGAGGACTGGTTTAATTGGAGAAGCATGGGAGTGGCATGTGCCTTATAGTGAGCGTAGTCAGACAGGCTGCTGGCGGTGATGATGATCACGCGTTTGTAAAATGTGAAGGCGAATGCCTTACTGCACGACTGGTACACAGTTGTAACATTTTTTTCCCCATATAACGTATCTTAATAATGACAAAAAGTATGTCACGAAGGCAAGAAGGCTTTCGTCTTAGCGTTTTAAGCCCGTGTAACACGTGTTTAGGTTTTATTTATTTATTTATTTTTCTTACATACACTCAAGCGCCTAGGCATTGTACAGGGGATCGGGGTACATGTGTGCAACAATAACAAGACTACCTATGTTTCGGCGAACGCTATCAAAAATATGTAAAGGTTGGCAGTCGTAGATTGTATTACAATAGATAATTCTAGTTCGTTGGCTGGTCTACTCAAAGAAGTGGAAACTAGTACCACAAGAAATTAAAATGCAAAATTGGCTAACAAAAATTTATTAATTTTGTTCGTAACTGATTACATTATGTCCCACATTCCAATTAGCTAAGTTTACCCGGGCAGTTCGCAAGGCGGATCCACCTGGAACGAATTCTCATGATGACGCCAGTTTCGGGATATTAATTCCCGAACATTACGGAGAAATGCATTGCCATTCCGATTAAGCTCTTGAAAAACGTCGTTAATGCAATTAAGCACAAGATTAACAACTGCATCACAATGTATTTCTCCGACACTGGTCTCCACGCTCCTTGGCGCCAGTGTGTATATCGTGTGTCAGCCACAGAGCCTTAACCATTGTCATCTGCATCGGCTAGTAATACTGCCTCTCATTTCACACCACGTTATTCTACAGCACGGTGCACCGCGTGAGCAGCTCATCGAACGAAGGACGTGTACTTCTATCGGACGTCGTCAAGGTATTCTAGAGGCATGCAACGTCTTTCACCAGATACCACGGCTTACAGTCAAGGGTTTAATGAAACACCGGTTGATATACTTGCAATGTATGTCACTTGCGATTGATGAGACTGGGACCGTGTCCTTTCCTTTGTGACGTACGCCCATAATACTGCTACGCAGACCACGATTGGATTATCTCCTTACTTCCTGCTATAATGACGCGAGCCCTTCTGCATGTTATGCGCCATACTTCTTTGCCATGCTTATGCGAATGAGTCGACAACAGCTTCCCAAGCTACTAAACACGCTGAAGAAGGCGTCCAGAGGGCCCGATCTTACACCACTGCTGGTCAGCAGCGTCGAAAACAGCATCGAGACGTCTCGAAACCTTTTAGCGTCATATCATCATCATTCTCAGCCTTGTTTAGTCAACTGCAGCACGAGGGCCTCTCCCAATGATCTTCAGTTTACCCTATCCTGTGCGAGCTGATTCCATTTTATCCTTGTGAACTTCTTATTTTCGTTACTCCATCTAACTGTCTGTCTTCCTCGACTACGGTTCCCATGCTTTGCTAACCATTCTGTTGCTCTTACTGTCCTCCGCTTGTCTGTTCTACGCATTACGTGGCCAGCCAAGGTCATTTTTTTTTTTTTGCTTGATGTCAACTAGGATATCTGCAACTGCTTTCTGTTCCCTTGCACATTCTGCTCTCCTCCACTCTCCTAATGTTATTCGTATTATTTTACGTTCTGTTGCACGCTGCGTGGCCCTCAGCATTTGCTCTAGTTGTTTTGTTATTCTCCATGTTTCAGCCCATATGTTAGAACTGGCACTATGCAGTGGTTGTATATTTCTCGCTTTAATGATAGAGATTTCCTAACATTATTTGGGAGCACCAGCTGAATGCGCCCCAGCCCATTCGTATTCTGCAGGGAATTTCTTTTTTTTTTGTGATTAGGTTCCCGTGAGTAGTTGTCCTAGGTATACATATTCTTGTATACACTACAATATATGGTTTTCTATCTTAAACTCTTTCTGTTTCGCCAGACCAAGCAGCATTATTCATTAGTCTTCACCATATTCATTTTGAGGCCTACCTTAATATTCTCTCGGTTTAATTCCTCAATCATTTTTAGGGGCGTAGCTCCTCTTAGTCTAACCTTGTCACGTCCCCATTGTCCGGCGTTACCGGCGTAAACGGCAGTATCTCCCGTATAATGCAATAGATGGCGCTGCCTCATAGAAGTACGTACAAACTGTAGTTCAGGGACGATATTCTAGATGGCGCTGTACACAATCTGTGTCGTCATCACCATTTCTCGTCTCATTTCCTAGATGGCGTTCGTCCAATAGAATTGTGTGCAATATGGCGCTTGTATGAATCGACACTAAATGGCGCTAGAAGTGCCGCTGCTCTCCGATTGGCTGCTGCGCGGGGAGCGAGCGCCTCTCTCTTTCTCCTGGATCGTCGCCGTACGTGTCGGATCGTTGGTGGAGCATGAACGATGCGCAGCGGCGGGCGCTCGCTTGGCGGCAGCCAGGCGGATCCCGTGACGGTGCGCGCCAAGGACGCCGCTGCGAAACGGGCTCAACGAGAAGCGGATCCCGAGACCATGATTCCTTCAGGAGCTTCGCCCAAGCTCTTCATCATTCACCCGTGGATAGGCTGTAATTTTTGCAATTCGTTGCTATCGTTACTGAAGAGCACTGTGTCGTCTGGAAATCGTAGGTTGTTGAGCGGTTCTCTGTCAACCTTGATTCCCGTTTCCTCCCAGTCTAGCTGCTTAAACACTTCCACGAAGCTCGCGGTGAACAATATTGCGGATATCGCATCTCCTTGTTTTACTCCTTTGTTGATCCCATTTATTATTTCGGAGGTGCTGGCCAGTTACAGCACCAGGGAGGCCAAGTACTGTTCTGGTGAGGCAGTGAGCGTTCTGAGAAAGCACAGGGAATGTATTCCAGTCAGTTGCCCCGCCAGCTACCAAGTGACACTCACGAGGGAGGTGCTATAGCAGTCAGTCCTACTTCTACCCTCCCTTGCTTAAACGACTGCACGCTGCAGTCGAGCGCATCGGATAGGTCACACGGACCTATCCGATGCAGCGCACAGTGCTTTGGGATGTTAAAGGAGAAGGCACGCTGGTCTTTTTCTGTTCACGTAGGACGATAGATATGACAAGAGGTGAATAAAAATCCCAATTTCACTTGCGGTGCGATGCAACCAGTGCGATAGCAACAAATGAAGTAAGGCTGGCAGCTAACTCTTCTAGATCCAGACTCGCGTAAATCTACAAAATGGTGCTGTAAGAGAACCCAGCCACTCCATGCAGGAAAGGGGATTTCGCACAGTCTCTGCGTTGAGAGCGCAGCATGTAGAAGGGTATACGAGCCGTCCGCTAATGCCTGTCGAGATAGCGATTTTGATTTCTTTGAAGTTAGGGCGAAATCATTGCACTGCTGTTGAAAAAAAAAACTCGAATAATGTTTCCTATTCTTTGATTGGCTTAATTATCTGCTGGTTTCATTAGTTGTGTCTAACAAAAAAAAACAACCCCTCGAACAATTCCCCTTCGTTAAGATTGCGACAGACACTTGCGTTAGCCCTAACGTAAAAAGCAACTGCAAAAGTGTCTAACTTTGTCATTTATTTACTATGCCTCGTTTTTCTAAGCTTTGTTCGTTTCCTTTACGTTGGTGAATTGTAGGTACCTGAGAAGATCGTTACGAAATCATGAGAACGGAGAAATAAGTTTCCACCACAATACGCGTACAAAAAGTTCGAAAGAGCTTTGTTCACCATAACTTGATCGGACGTTCTGTTCCTTACGACGTTCATAAAAGGATAAAGTAAGAATTACAAATGTAGCTCTGACCGATATGATACGCGTGGAGTGTTTAAACATACACTAAAAGAGTAATAAAATAACGAGAAAAAGAAACGGCAGCTCGAGATTGCAGTCAAAAAACGAAACCGAAACGAAAACTCTTCTTTGTTTCGGTGGCGACATCCCGTGTGAAGCTGTGGAACTAAGTCACGGGCTGAAAAAAAAAATGATGATCCGTCGCCAGGAATCGAACCGCTGACGGCACGGTGATGCCGCGCTCTGAACTTGAGCGATTAGCTCGCTCGGCCGCGGTCGACGGCCTTGTGGCTGGTGGTAGGCAAGGGTTTATCAATTTACCACAAGCATTTGAAGGACCGTGTTTCAAAAAACGCGTTAGGGAACAATGTTCCGCGAATTGCGGCAAGTTGAGAATGGCTTCAAACGAAAGCTGAGTGCCAGGACTACATGTGATTTCCTGACCATTAACGTAACTTGCTTAGTTTTACGACAGTGACCGTTTTTGTCTCGAAAAACCGGCCACATTTTTCGCCGTTTCCATAGACTCCCATTGTACAATCTTTAACTGCTCTGGGAACAAAATTGAAGCTTACTGCAACATGATCGCTGCAGTCTTCTCGTCCGTTTAGGTTCCCAGAAGCGCTCTGTGGTCTGCGTTTTTCAACATTCACCCTCTACGCTTAATTATTCGGGAAAAACTCGCCAGTTCCATTGAAAACGCGCTAGCTTCGCGCCGGGGCCGCCAGGGGCGCTGGCTGTGATGTGTCCACAAAAGCTGGATATGTGGGCTGAGGTCACCACCTCGCGGTGTGTTAAGGCATTGACAAAATTGAACTTCTATTGAAAACGCGCTGAAAGGGACGGACGTGTAACGCGTTGCAGGTGCTAATCGCGGAGGCCACAGTAATGACGAACTACTTTACCTTACCGCTCACAGAGGGCAACACCACCACGCCGACTGGGAGAGTGGTAGATATAAAAGGCGCGTTTGTAAAGCCTCTAGAGTCTGTGACCGTGGCGAAGTGGATAGCGTGACCGGCATCTATTGTTGCGGACGAAGTGGTCGTGGGTTCGATGCCCGTTGACGGAGCCTTTTTTTCTTTGCCATCTGATCGTGTAAATTTTTCGACGCCATTTCCGTGACGGAAATACGTCAGTGAAGTCTTGGTGGACCCCGGCATAAAACACTTTCGTGTTAAAAATATTAGACACAGATACCCGCAGTCCCCTTTAACTTAATGTGCACGCTGCGAATCTTTATTGTTCAACTAGCACAAGAAAAATCTGTCCCCGGCACTACATCGCAAGTCAAGATCCAGTGCCTATATATATGGGGTGGCCTGTGAACGACTGTGCGGCGCGAGCAGTCGAATTTTAGATGCGAAGCAGCTTTTGCGCTGGGCTTTGTCCGTAATTCCATTGGCGACCGTCCGCTTTCTAAAACCTACCACAGCCATCTGTAACATTATGAGCGTGCGCTCGCGCCAAGGAGAAGCCTTCTTCGCCTTGTTCTTCGACCGCCTTGATGACGATACGTGCAGAGCACTTTAGGGGCCCGGGCTGGCGTATGCTGCCTAGCTTGGCGTAACACAGACAAAACCACGTGTGCTGCCACACGCTAGCGTGTTCGGGCCTGTGTAAGGGGCCGGGGGAGACGCTGTGACTTCTCCCCCTTAGACCCTCTCAGCAATCATGTGATGACATCGGCGAACGAGATTCTGCAGGCGCGCGATGTATAAACGCGTTGTATTCTTGTCAGAACGCGCTGGGCCACGCTAGCGCGTTCGGACCTGTGTAAGGGGCTGGGTAAAACCTTGTGGCCTCTCCCCCTTGAACTCTCTCAGCAATCTTGTGATGGCGTCGGGGAACCATTATCTGCAGACGCACGATGAACCTGCGTGGCGTGCTCCAGCAAGAGTTCGGGACGAGTAACAGCAACAGCAACTACAGTGAATTCATGTTGTGCTCCACATGCAAGGACGCGTTAACATCGGGCAAGGTGCCCATGATGAACGGAACTTTAAGTCAACCCATGCGCTCCTTCGCATCCCCGCAGGGTTCCCTTTGTGGAAGATGGTGAATTTTTTTTTCAGTCAAGAAACTCGCTAAGAGACGCTGCCTGCGTCGGCGTTCCTCTCGCGCGCGAGGGCGCGTCCTCGTTCTTTGCGAGCTGGTAGTTCAGCCAACGCCTTCTATAATGATTCAGCGTTCTTCGCGGAAAGAGAGTTCCCATAGTCAACGCGGGCCATTCGCTCTCTCTTGCCACACGGAGAGCGCTTAAGCGGCGGCTCCCTCGCTTGCGCTCAAGCAAATGCAGCAGACGACGATGCACGCGCGATAGCCGGCGACCAAATGAGACGCACGCCGACACGCCGAGACCCTAAGGTGCTTCGCCCCTAAAAGAGCCAGCCACGCATTGTCAAACGTTCTTCCAACTGGGAGCTAGCGCAATGAGGTTAAATACTGTTACGCTTCATCACTACAGACTTGTCCTCGTGAGACAATTCCATGAAGTTTAAGAGGCGGACTCACGTGCTATGTTCCAGGTGGTGAAAAGAACACGATGATACATAAATACCTTTTATCCCACTGTATGCGTTAAAAAAGAGAAGATGGAGTGACAGTGGGAGCGGCGGAATAACCGGCAAGGACAAGGGGTACGTGTACACTTTGGCTACCCTCTGTGCAGGATACATTGTCCGCTTTGAAAATTCTCTAGCCTGAAGTGCCATTTTGAATGTGCCTTGCTGCCGTGCTTCCTGGGTAAGTAAAGCTGGCCTCTCAGAATGACGATGGAAAATCTGTAAAATGCTTCTGCCGAGCATATTTAGGCAGCCTTTGATACATAGGAGCCGTGGAAATTGCCGATTTGTCGCAGCTTCAAAATATTTATGAAGTGTTTGGCGAAATATATCAAAAGTTTCGCGGAGCCACACTTGGTACTCGGTGTGATGTTTAGGCATAGTTATAAATGACAGTGAGTTATTTTTTTATTCTTACAAAGCAAAAATTGTAGTCAAAATCCTACAGTTGAAATATAGAGAAAACATTGGCTATATGAAGAACGTACACTGTCGATATCCGCGAATGAAAGTTCAGAAAAAAATCACAGCATATCCACGGAGTGAATGATGATGAGTGGGCGAAGCTGCGGAGGTTCATCGGTAAACCGTGAATCTTCCGTGAATTCTGCCCAGTACGTCATCACCGACGTGAGATCGGGCGCATTTACACTAAAGGTTCGATGAGTTATGACGACTTGCAGCTCACTTTAATTTTACATGTACGCTGTGAATTTCATTGTTTAGAAAACCATTGCTTTTGAAATCATCTGGCGTCTTTCGTTAAGCAGCTGGCGTCTTTTCGTTTTGCTTTAGAAACATCTGGCGTTCTTTCGTTTTGCTTTTAGAAAACATCTGGCGTCTTTCGTTGGTGTATTTCATCAATCGACGGCGTTTTGAACAAAATTTTTATTGTTTAATCACGCACAGGAGAAATCTCACCAGGCACTACCTTGGAGGTAAACAATGGCTGCTAGTGGGAATGACAGACAGAAGAAGTCGGCTTTTAGCTAACACTTACACTTCTACTTCTACTAACGTTTCCTACTGGAACATGCCAATGGCTGCTAATGGGAAATGAGAGACAGAAGAATTCGGCTTTTAGTTAACGCGCACGCTGCGAATTTTTTATTGTTCAACAACGCACAGGAAAAATCTCCCACCGGCACCACCTTGGAGGTCAAGATCTGGTACTAGCATTACGACTGGTTACGCACTACTACGAGGGACGAAAGGGTGCCGCCTTAAGGAGCTTCGCCCCTAAAAAGAAAGGCTATCAGAAGCGCTCACACTACAGAGCTGTTCTCCACGGTGGTGTAGCGGTTACGGTGCTTGGCTGCTGACGCACCGGTCGCAGGTTCGATCCCGGTTGCGGCGATCGCATTTAGATGGAGGGGAAACGCTAGAGGCCTGTGTGCTGTGTGATATGAGTGCACGTTGAAGAAAACTAGATGGTCGAAATTTCCGGAGCCCTCCACTGCGGCCTTTAGAAAATAGTGTGCCCCATTAGAAAAGGTCCACTGGACGCAAATTCTCTCTGGGTGAGACTATGGGAGAAGCTTTCATTTATTGGAAAGTTGTAACCGACTGCAAGTCAGCTTTGTTCCGCACTGCGTGTTAAAATAATTAAACGGGCAGGTCACACCCGAGCAAACTGTCGTTGGAGCCAAGTCAGCAAGGGCGCAGCTTGCATAAATTTCCTAGTGAACCGCCACGCTTGATCGGGTTACAATGCAAAGTTATGCTGGCTATCTAAATAGCTTTATTCCTAGCCTATGCAATAAAAAGTAGTTAGAACAAAAATTTTCTTCGCATTTTATCCTTTATGCAATTGATCGCACCATAAAGAAAATGTCTGGAATGGTGCCGTTTCAATGTCTGCTACGAATTCCTTACCAAACAAGATGACGGTTCAATTAAAAAAGCTGCGCAGCCACAACAATTTTTGTACGAATGAATGAATGAATTATTTAATGAATGGAAATACTTAATAGCAACCTAATGTTCCATTTGAGTGTATTTATTGGCGCTGGCCCTACCATTTGGTGAATTTTTGGTTCAGTTGGGTAGAAATTAGACTGAAAAAAGAATTTTCTCTGCGCTTTCGTGCCATCATGATGGCGTTCCCCACAAGGAAACTCTCTCTTCCTTCAGTCAAATGCTTCCAATAATTGGGAATACTCGACGAGCCTCAGGAATGCACTGTCGCACTGCCGAAGCGGATCGAAGAGGTCACATATCAATATTTCCGTGGTTAATGTGCTCCGGCTGGTACTGCATCGATCAGAGCTGTTCATGAAAAACAGTCTCCTTTTTCAATTAGCTCATTCAGCTAATTGGGATTTATCATCCTGAGCGTTAATTCGCCCTTTTCATATCTAAACATATACTCCGATATAAAATATATTCCGCACAACTCTTCACTTGTGCCATTGCCTCGTTGTTATATGAGTATTTATTTATTTTTATTGCTGTTTCATAACATTCCAGCCAACGGTCAACTCCTGGTTGGCTGGGTGCGAATTGTGGCGTGATCCTTAAAATGGTTATGTGTTCAGGTGCACCGGTGGAACCATGTGTTACGTGCGCCCAAGAGACAAGGGCAGACCTCTCAAGCTTGAAATATGCTGCGTCATCATACGCTTCGGATGCCGCACGCGTAGGATAAGTGTTGCGCCATAAGCACAGTACGCCTGTTAAAGAAGCGGGACCCCCTCGCCTTAGTGACGGCGCATGGCATCACTGTAACCTGCATTATCAAAAAATGTCACTATTGTTTTTTTAGGCGAAGCTTGTACTGACTGAGCTTTAAATCTGGTGATGGGAATGCTCCAAAAAACCCACCGTCGCGGAAAAAGCATATGACGCGCTCACCGGAAAAACGCTCCTCACCTACAGCTGGCTCGCAACAAACAAAATAAAAACTAAGATGATCCTTTATGTGTTCGTCTAACACAGCTGGAAAGTGAAAGCCACCTTCTTCTAACACGAACGTGTTTTAAGCTGAGGTCAACGAAGACATCACTGAGGTATTTCTGTCACTGAAATGCATGACGCGGGTGCATCCACGACAACCGGTGCTGTAGCTGCCAAACACTGATAGCCATTGTGCAAGTTCTCATATATCAATGTTCAATAAAGAATTAACTATACTCCTCTGAAGACGTCGTTCACTTTCGTGTTGTACTGATTCCTATGAATCAGGGATCAAACATGTTTTTTTATTGCGATAGCAATTTTAGGGACAGTCTCGGCTGGTTTTTGACGTCGCGTCGCCGCCGTCATGCACCGTATCTATATATATAAGTATGTATGCATACACACACACATATATATATATATATATATATATATATAGATATATATATATATATATATAAGTCCCGAAGAAAAATAATTGAGAAAATTGCTTCCGAGGTCTGGAATCGAACCCGCAACCTCTCGCTTCGCAGCGCGTGGCGCTAGCCATTACGCCACAAAGAGCAGACCCATCAGGTAGCTAACAGCGAGCGTAATATACACACCCTTTACCGCTGGCAGGACTCAGAGACGGCAGGCGCTTATAAGCGTTTCTTCATTACCAGCGTCATGGCGCGAGGAGCGCAACGGGCATAGGGAGCTTTCCGCACGTCCATCACTGGCCGATTTTCTTGCTATCGCATTCATTGCTTCGCCCTTGCGGCGAAACTGTGACTTTTATTCTCAGTCGATGTCTTGATCTCACCTCGCCCCACTCCGAAAGCTTTCTGCACCTACGTGGATTTGCACTGCCTCCTTTATCGGCTCACCTTTGACCAAGTAACGATATCATGTAATGACGTGATTACATAACGTCAGGTAATGTAATCTCGTGATGACGCGACAAATTTTGGCTAGCTGTGATGTCATGTTGACGCCATATGATTATATTTTGCATGACGTGTCGACGCAGCCAAGGCGCGACGGCGCCGCCACCAACGGTCAATTTCCGCATTTGACGAGGCATCTGACGTTTCCGCATCTATAATTAAATATATCTATATAGAATGTACATGATAACAGATGCTGTGTAGAGAAGCCCAGTAAATTTGCTTGCCCAGAATAATTACTCATGGGCTAATGCAGATTACCGTACAAGGCTTCCCAGTATATCTACAGAATTGCAGTCAACTTTGAATGAATGTTTCACTGATGCGCTGATTTAATCGCTGTTAGGGAACTGGCCGGACCCAAAAGTTAAGGCACACTTTAAATTACCGAGCCAGAGTACCCCGTACATAAAAAATGCCGATAATCGACTCCTTTTCCAGCGCATCCATACCAGAAAAAGCAATTTACTTTGCCCTTATATCATCCCCTTCTTAGATTTAATTTCTCGCTTTAATCATAATAATAATATATTAATATCTAGGGTTTAACGTCCCAAAACCGCGATATGATTATGAGACGCCGTAGTGGAATGCTCCGGAAATTTCGACCACCTGGGGTTCTTTGTCACTTTAATCATGTTCATCAGATTGGAATAATACACTGCCATACCAGAAGCTGTCATTACTTATGACGATGAAGCTTTAATTACTAATATGCGTGGTATTTTTATTAAGCGCGTGAAAGTACTCATGGTTAGACCGGAAACCATCTAACTCATCAAGTGACGTCACGTGATCACGTCATCTCATGAAGTCGCGCCTTGGTCAAACGTGGGCCGATCACGGAAGCAGTGCAAATTCAGGGGGGTGCAGAAAGCTTGCAAATGCCTCCTATAATGGAGGCATTTGCAAGCGTTAGGTTAGAAAGTATTCCGAGGGCGGCCTGGGCGGGATCAATACATTGATTGTGAAGAAAAAAACGTGTTTTATCCCTCTGGCATAGGAATCAATACAACACGAAAATGAACCATATCCGAATTATACAGAAAGAGCTGGTTAAGTCGACCTCCGGTAATTCTGAAAATCGAATCATTCGGCCGCGTTCTTTGATTCCGGCCAGCATATGCATTGTTAAATGGCAGCAAACTCTAGTTCATTCGATCATACCTGACCGTAACCCGGCTGATTCGGGCGATCCTCGGAGCGCGCCAATCACGAAGCGCCGCAAAAGTGTGACGCCAAGGAACGAAAACGGCGTTCACAAACAACCGAAAAGGTCGCGAACTTCCAGAAAAGCATGGTCGCCATCTACAATCTTTCGACAACTGCGTTGTTGGCGGCCAGCTTTTGTAAAACCTGCTTGTTGGCGACCGAGGCATGAGCGGGTGCGGCAAACTTGTTTCGTTTTCGCATTTCTTTGGCGCGCGCGAGCCGCGTGGGCGCTATCTAAGATCGCGTCGACAGCGACTGGTGTCAAAGCTGCGAGAAGCAGTAGTTTCGTTTTCGCCGCGTGGTTGAGAACTGCGTAGTCGCCATCAATATCGGGGAAACATTACGTTTTCCCGAGAGTGGTTTCAGAATGTTTGCTGAATTTTGTATTAAAGTCAAGTCTTTTGACCGAAAACGAGCGAGACGAAGATGTGTCTGTGCCTGCGAACATTACCGGCACGAATTACGGCGAAAGTGCTTGACGTCAAGCAAGTAGCCAAATGCAGTGGTCATTTCCGTAAACCGCAGTGCCGCGCTAGCCCCTTCAAAAATTATATATATATATATATATATATATATATATATATATATATATATATATATATATATATATATATATATATATATATGGCAGCTCTGCAATGGTGGTGAAAAACTGAAGAAAGAGCGGAGCTTGACGGCCTTCCCTGTTTCTCTGGGTATTTTTTTTCTTGCTTTCTGTCTAGCTGTTTCTTGTATGTCTTTTTTTCATACGTTTCATTCTATTTCTTTCTATTTTATGTTTCTCTCTTTACCGATTTCTTTTTCTCTCTGGCTCTATCTTTCTGTCTCTTTCTTCATTTTCTGTCTCGCTGTCTCTCTATTTATGGTTTCCTCTTTTTTTCATCTCTTTCTATCTCACTATTTCTTTCTCACTCTTTATTTGTTTTTTTTTCTTTTGCTTTGTGTCTTGCTGTCTGTTTATCTCTTTTCTGTTCCTTTCTATCTTTCTGTGCGCGTATATGTCTTTCTTTCATTGTATGTTTTCATTATTGTCATTTCTTTCTGCTTTTCTTTCTGTCGCTTTTTTTCTCTCTGTCACGCTACGGAGCTTCACCTGCTCCACTTCGCCGACCTAGGCGCTGAGCCGTGCTCCCATTTAGGGTTGCAGAAGTTGCGCCTTTTCCTTTGCTCAGCCTCTCCTCCTCCTCCTCGCCGACCAGAGCTTTCGTTTAACGATCGCACTTGCTGCACTATGTTGTGGGGCTCACCCGATTCCTGTGGCGCATACCCACCTGAGCATTATTGTTTGCGTTGGACAGATTACGGGATCCTTAAACAGTTACGCTTTTAGAGAACTGTGTGGCGAATGGTGCTGTTCTCAATCCTGCACTAAATGCAGCTCCAGAATTGTGAAACCTGAGAAAGTGCGTAACGTGGTCATCCAGCGATTCCCGTTCGTAGAGCTGCAGCTGCTCCGTTTACCAAACCGTCGATGGCGCCAATGTTTGCGGTAAACATGCAGATTTTTGCCCGTACAAGTAGAATCTCGATAGCGCGATTCGCAAACTCGGCGTGCGACATGTGCTACTTCTTCCCCGCGCTTTATCGACTTCCTGCTTGTTACGGCAGTTGAGAAAGCGTCGTCTGCAGCGTCTTTTTTCAGATTGTTTCTCCGTTGAGATGTAGCGACGAAGGCGCCGGAGAAGCGCCAGTGGGAGGAGCTATTGCGCGCTTTGCGAGGCGGTGGCAACCTCTCTAGCGCGGCGCTGGTGTCAGCCGCATTTCTCTGAAGCGTTCTTAGCAATTTTAAGTTATTTATTTGCACTACTTTTTGGTTATTTACGGTAAGTATAATATCTTAGACCTTGCATTTTATTTAATACAACTATGGGCATTACTAGCCTTGTTTTAGGCCTGTACTGACCACTTGGTTTTGAGGGTGATCACGCCATATTACATCTACGGATGGACGACGAGCCAGGCGCCTGAATGCAACGCACTCGAAAGAGCGTGGACGCGAGAGGAGAGCGAGCTCCTATCACTCCAAGGTTCTTCCGACCATACGGTCGCGTCATACTGTGCATGTGCCCACGCGTTTAAATTAGTTAGTGTGCGGCGCAAACACTATAGAGCTTTGTCCTAGCGACACAATTCCGTCAGGACGAGGAGGCGGACTGACGTGCTGTGTTCCAGGTTGTGATAACAACACGATGATGCATTCTCACATTTTCTTCCACTGTATGCATAAAAACGAGAGGATGAAGAAGGAATGGGTGCAACGGATAAGCCGGCAAGCACGAGGAGGCCGGTTTACACTTCGGCAATCATCTGCGCTCCATATCTTCTCCGCTGTGAAAATTCTGCAGCCTGAAATGGCAAGTTTGGTTGTACCATGCCTGGCATTCTTGGGTAGTAACATTGGCCTCGTAGAATGAAGAAAAATATCTCAACTGCTTTCTCGAGCCACATATAGCGACCCCTTGAAACAAAGGAGCCATGGCACTTGCCCTAATATGACACCTGCAAGCTAATTAGGAAATTCATGGTGAAGTAAATCAAAGGTTCGCTAAGCGTGGTTAGTACTCGGTGTGACGTGTAAGCATAGCTATAAACGAGAGCGAAAAACAAAATGTGGAGACGACGCGCGAGCATACACCCTTGCAATTGTTTTTATGTCGCGCGAGCGTTGCGCACGAGAGCTGGTAGTGCCTTCTATAGGGGAGAAGCAACGAATGCACGCTCTCAAGGAGGTGGCCGCGAGCCGTAGTAAAAAAAAATGTCGCCCGCATCTTCCCACGGGGGGAACTCGAGTAAATGCGTCGCAGAGTGGTGGGGGTGTCGCGTGAATGTTGCGTAATTGGGTTTCGCAGAAGCGTCGCGCTGCCCGAGTGATGGATCCGCTGCTCGACGTTCACGAACGGTTGCTCCTTCTTAAGCACGACGTTCAGGATCCGCAGCCCGTCGTTGCCGTCTCGCCGCAGCTTCTCGTGCACGAAGTTCCGGGTCCGCAGCTCGCTTCAAACGCTTGCGTTCTGCGTCGTATGCTCGTCTCTTCGCAGCCTTGTCCTCTGCGTTGCTTGCTGTTGTTGACGCCGACGACGGTGAGGGTGGGGTAACGTTGCCTTCATCGAGTGGTGGGACGCTGATTGCAGGTACTGTTGCTTCCATCGCATCTACTCGAGTCAAGCAAAGCGTCAAGTCATGCGAAAGCCAAGTAAAGACGCCCTTGACTGAATTCCGAACGCGCGCTCCGACGCTTATACACACACGGCCCGCGTAGGATCGAGAGGAGGGAGGAAGGGAGGGAGGGAGAGGTGGGGCTTGCTGCCGGCACGAGAAGAGCCGAGCATGCGCAGTGGGGGTGTGGACGGCGGCCGACGCCGCAGGTGCGACTAAGAAATGCTCCGCATTTAAAACTCACAGGCTCCCTTATGCATTTACCAGGGACGACTCGAAGGCGAAAGCCGTCATTGTTTTCTTCTCAGTCGACGTCTTGATCCTGTCCCGCCACCCTCTGAAATCTTTCCGCACCGAACGTGGTTTCCTACTGACTCCAGCATCCGAGGCATCTCGGCTGGTTTTGCACTACCTCCGTGATTAGCCCACCTTTGGCCAAGCAAGATGTTATGCAATCACGTCACCACGTGATGTCATTGTCATGACGTCACCAATTTCGGTCATCTGTGACGTCACGATTATTATACGGTGATGCCATCAAGTGTTCTTTTTTGTCACTGGAATCGTCGCCGCCGACAGTGGACGCCGAGCCGGGACACCGGTCAATTTTGGCATTTTATAAGCTATCTAAGGCCTTCGCCTTTAAATAGCACACAAACAACCGAAATTCAAATATCGCTTTTGCTGGTCACGTATTCAACAAATCAAAGACCATTAGGTAGGTGCCACATTTTCTGGAGAAAGGCATGTCGTTTAAGAGTATCGGTGATGGTCAGCGTACCATTCATGCTCAGGAAAGGTAACCGTGGTGTTGCGGTTACCTTTCCTAAGTATGTTATATGTGTTACTTGTGTAATCGCTGTACATCAAAACGGGAGCCGTGAGGTCAGGGGCGTAGCCAGAAGTTCTTTCCGGGGGGGGGGGAGGAGTTCAACCATACTTTATGCATGTTCGTACTGCGTTTCTATATGCGCGTGTATATATGCGCTAGCAAAACTGAAAAATTTTGGGGGGTTCAACCTCCCCACCCGTGGCTGCGCCCCTGCGTGAGGTGCACCGCAACATATCTCGCAGAGACGTTCCGTATACGATCAAGAAATATCGCGGGAACGCATAACCGCGGTTACTGCATTTCGATTATTTCCGAACCGATTATTTCCTTTGTTACTGCTAACTTCAGTTGCGCTGCATGACATGGCTTGCGTGATGCAACGTGGTTTACTCCATAGCATTCATAAGACGACCAGCTCGATAGCACAATAAGCGATAACAGTATGATGGCCTCCGCGGTAGGCGTGTCAAGCGACGAACTATACGCTTTACGACAAGCCCGAACGCGCGGCTGAAGCAGACGAGGTTGTTCGGCGCTCTTTTAAGGCGAACGCCGTATATGCCTAAACAAACGCGAAATTTCGCCGTCGGCGTCACCGTCCCTCTTCGGGGACGAGTGATGCAAAAAAACATGTTTGATCACTCCGTCCAGGCCTGTAGCCAGGGGGGGGCAGCCCCCCCCCGGCTTTCGAAATTTTTATGATACATGGTATCTTACCGAAAATAAATAATAGAAATAGGCGTTTTTCTCAAATAGTCAAGGCTTTAAGCAAGTGCACCCCCCCCCCCCCCCAAAGAATTCCTGGCTGCGGGCGTGCCTCCGTCATAGGAACAAGGAGGTTCCATAGGAATCGGAATAACACGAACGTAAAATGTGCAATTCCAGAAGTAACTAAATGTTTACTTGACATTGATATAACAGAGTTTGCACAATGTACAATGATGTCTGGTAGCTGTAGCATTGTTTAACGTGGATGCACCTATTTTGATGCTTGGTGGTACATCTTCCTCCCGACGACTAACGTCCATGTTCAAGGATTAAGCGAACCCTTGTGGTAGCTGTAGTAGTTAAAGGTGGAAGCGTAATCAGAGAACGTCGTGTGATAGCCAGGAGAGCGTCGCATATTGGATGCAGAATTGGTCGCCATCCCGCGGCATGTTAAAATGTGATTGCACACCACGGCCAGACTAGAGGGAAACGCAAAGCGCGTCGTGCCGCCCCGGTAGCCCGGCCGCGATTTTTCTCGGGGTGAGCGCGTAAGCGGGGAACGCGCGTTTACAGCCAGGTGAGGCAGGCGCGCATCGCGAAGCTAATTTGGTTTTGGATTAGCGTGATGCTGTGAGCGAGGCCGACGCTTTTACGACGCTTCGGCCAAGGTCGCCACCTCGCGGTGTGTTAAGGCATTGACAAAATTGCACTTCTATTGAAAACGCGCCGAATGGGACGGACGTGTAATGCGTTGCAGATGCTAATCGCGGAGGCCACTGTAATGATGAATTACTTTACTTTAGCGCTCCCAAAGGGCAACACCATCCCACTGACCAAGATGACTGTGAGAGGAGAGTGGTAGATATAAAAGGCGCGTTTGTAACGCCTCCAGAGTCTGTGACCGTTGCGCAGTGGATACCGTGCCCTGTATTTGTTGTTGCGGACCGAGCGATCCTGGGTTCGATGCCGGTAGACGGAACTTTTTCTCTTTGTCATCTGATTGTGTATATTTTTTCGATGTCATTTCCGTGACGGAAATACGTCACTGAAGTCTTGGTGACCCCGGCATAAAACACTTTCGTGTTAAAGAATAATCATCCCGTGATAACGTCACCATATGGCGTTAGTTTGGAGTCACAAATCGCAAGAAATTGCGACGTCATCATGACGTCACAAATTCTGGCGTGAGGAAATTTGACGTAACGCCACATGATGTCATTGTAACGCCGTCGTTTGGGTAGCGACGAAAACCCGAGAGCGCGCGACCACAAGAAAAGAAAAAAAAACGGTGCTTGGCAGCGGCACGGAAAGCGCGGCTCGTGTCGCTGCTGGCGTCGATGCTGGCACAGCCTCTCGTTCCTTGGCTTCTGTGGCATAAGCCTACACCGTCATCACCTGACATCATAGCTTGGTCAAATGTTGGATGATCACGGAGGCAGTGGAAAACCAGGTGAGGTGCCTTCGATCCTGGAGGCAGTGGGAAACCAGGCTAGGTACACAAAGCTTTCAGAGGGTGGCGGTGCATGCTCAATGGATAATAGAGCCTATATGACCGAGCTGCCGTGTAGGCTCCCTGATACATCGACTGAGAAGAAAAAGAAGATGGCTTTCGCCTTCGAGTGGTCTTAGTTGAATGCACGAGGGTGGCTGTGAGTTGTTTTGTGTGATGCGGTGCACCGAGACATGGTGGCGTACGCGACTTTTAGGAAAGGTTCATTGGACAGGCCATCTGTGCAAATTTTTTTTTCTATGTGGAGGATGAAATTTTATCATAGGTATCAGGCGGCCTTGGTAGTGTGGGACCTAAGCGTCAACCAAGATCCATTGGGACCTCGCAGCGTCCATGGCCCCTATGATTGCTCAGCTTTGTTCCTCTGGATATGTGCCGAGCAGCACCGTCTCCCACTGCTCAATAGTGAGAGCGACTGTTGGGGGCAAATGTTACATTTACGCTTAGGTTGCAACGAACTGCAAGTCAGCTGTGCTCCTCACCGTGTAGACCTCAAAACATACAGCCTTCCGCACCAAGGAGCTGTGGGTCAACGCCCTCTTATTAGGCCTCCCGAGGCACGCCAGGCCTTGCGCCTTACCTCAACGGGCCCGTGGCGGCACCGAGTAATCCGGTAATCCTTGGGACCCCGTGCTAGGGTACAGTTCCACTTGTTTGGTTCATAATTTTCTTAACAAAACCTTTGTCTATCTCTTCCTCTCTCCCCGTGTATACAATCAGTGTTCACAAAGGAAAGTTTCTTGAACCGCTACACGTAAGTGCTAGAGACGCTTATAAACTAAATACTTATAAATTACGTATGTATACCCTACACAAACGCTAGACGCAATCTTGTGCAGTGCACAAAGGAATGTGTCTTGAACCGGTGCACGCAAGCCCAAGAGACGCTCATAAACTTAATACTCATAAATTACCTATGTATAGCTTACACAAATGCTAGACGCAATCACATGCACACTACAGTCATACACTCTACGCTAGTAAGGAACTATACAACAACAAACATGTGAACTAAAGCATTCAAGAGATGGGAGAAAAGAACGAAAAAAAGGAATGGGAGGGGGTGTACCACGGGGAGTCAAGTAACTGGTTTCTTTCCTTGGACTCAGTATGGCGCTGCTGGAAATTGTAGCTCCTTAACGCGAAGACGACAGATTGCTGTTGGAGCCAAATAATTAAGGCCACAGCCAGCTTAAGTCATCCTGAAAGGCCGCCATTCCTGCTCTGGGTACAAAGCAATGTTCTGCTGCCTCCCTCAAAAGCTTTATTCACAACTTTACTATGAAAAGTACCGAGAAAAGTACATAATATTTCCATTTTCTCTTTTAAGCAAGCAACCGCAAGAGAATGAACATGCCTGTAATGGTGCCGTTTAACCCTTTCAGGCACAGTTATTCCGATTGGAATCAATTTTCTGGGTCACTCTGCAAGCACCTGGTAACGATAAAGAGTTGTTCTTTTAGATGTGAAGCATATCATGGCGTAGTTCAATCCGGTGGTGGTGGTGTGTGGCGGGACCACCCTTACTGCGCATGCGCACACCTTCTCCCCACACCTCTTCTCCCATTTCCCCTCTCCACTCCTCCTCTCCACTTCCCTTTTTCATTTCACCCTCTCCACATCGCTTCTTCCTTCCCTCCTCTCCACTTCCCCTGCCAACCACCCTTTCCTATTTCCCCTCTCCACTCCCCCTCTGAAACGCGGGCTCGACATGCCGAAACGCTGCTTCGCATCGCCTCATGGTCCCCTTTAGCGGGAGAAATTTCAAGAGCTCATATTTAGCATCTGCTCTACCTAAAGGGAATTCAAGCTCAAGTTTGCGGCGCGACGACAGCGCCGCGCCAGCCGCGCTGCGGCTCAGTCGGAAAGCTCTGAACCTTGCGCGGCCGACTCAGCCCCTTTCACGGTAGCGGTAGCGCACGTGTTCTTCTGTCGGTGCTGGCGGTGCGGGTAACTGGCGGGCCGTCAGCTCGGCACGTTGAACCGAGAGGCTTGCTGTGCGAAGCTGCGCATCTCCGCGATGGCAGAAGCGACCCCACGCAAGTGGACGTGAGATCGAAAGTATTCCTGTATCGTGGGCTGCCAGAACAGTGCAGACAACACCAAGGCACGCGATTTACGTGTGAAACTGTATTGTTTCCCGGTCGTGTCGCACGAGAAATAAAGGCGGACAGCGCTGTCTCGCCTTCTATTCTGGTTGTCTGAGTTCATCGCTTTCGTTCGTTCCGACTACCTGAATCGGTAAGTAACGCGGCGCATGCACGCAGCGACTACAGTAATGATTACACGCTGTCTTCTCGCATTGTTAAAGTCCAGTTACGGTTGTAGGTGAAGCAACTTTGTGTTTTGATTCCCCGTGCTCGTGAGACCTAACCGTCGTGGTTGAACGTTCACATTCGCGTTATACCGTTAGCGTTGCGCGGTTGGTTGAATTCAACTGAACTCGGCACATTGTCAGAAGTTCGGCGCCTGCAATTCACGCGTCGGGAAGGCTGCTTTATCACGCCGGAACGGACGTCCGTGCATTTTCAGCATGCTTTGACATCGTTCTGCAGGTTTGCTTTGTTTTTGTCACTTTATTGGTGTGATATATATTTAAGCCGCTAAATACAACTGGCACTTCATACATGCTTTGCAATTGCAACCTTGAAGTAACCTTCTGTCACCTTCTGACTTTGTGCGATTTTGTAGCCGCGTTCGCGCAGCAGGTTTTATACGCCTGTCAAGTCGATATCATAAAAAGAGACTGCAAGCATGACATGAGAGCCGAAAAAACGAGGCGAGCAGTCCATTTTGCTTCACAGTGGTTAAAGCTCAGCTAGCTGCCTCGCGTCTTAATGGGCGGGTGATTCTCCAGCGGCACGGATGACTTGACTCTAACCTTCTCAGGAAACAGGGCCATGGCCATGTAATTTTTTTTCGCACGCCGCAAACCTTTGTTCACGAAAGTACACGGCTGCTACTGTTAAACATGCCATATCAAAACAACAATCATGTGATTCGTAGTCACACCGCAGAACAACCATAGCGTGTACGGCTTCATTTCAGAGTGCATGTGGACCATTATTCATCTTTAACATGACAGAATAAGACTTACCAAGAGGTATAAGTCCTACACGGTGTAATCGCGACTTGGGAAATGCATTTCGCTTTGAGTCAGGCGTCGTTGTCGTTGATCGTCTGCTCTTCACGGTTAACGTGATTGACGAGCCTTTCTTCTTTTATCAAGTTTGCTTTTAGGAAGTGCCAATCCAGCTGTGAGATCTTTCTGAACCCGCACTGCAGGCGGTACATTGTGAGGCGCCGCGCGAGAGCTCTGCACGTGCACAGAAGCGAGCGGCAACGCGGTGGAGAGAAGGGAAAACGCTCGCTGCTTACACCCCAGTTTCTCTTTTTCTGCCAGAGATGGCGCTGCCTGTCAAGAGTAGCAGCGCCTCTAAGCGTTGCTTAGGAAGCCTATGGCGTCAACCTGTCACATACAACAAAACGAGATCACGTGAGAGAGAGAGAGAGAGTACAACTTTATTAAGAGTCCAGTGCAGACGCAGAGGTTGCCCCGCGCCACCCGGCTGCTCCAACGTTGGGACCGGCAGGTCTAGCCTAACGGCCCTGTCGCGGGCGCACTGGACGGCCAGGATTTGGTCCTGTAGGTTTGGGCTGCGCAAAAGCGCATCCCAATCGGCCTTGCTGTAAGTCGGGCCGAGCGACCCACACTCGCAAAGCATGTGAGCTAATGTAGCGGCCTGCCCGCAAGCGGTGCAGGCGGCGTCGGAGCATTTGTGTGGATAAATTTCATTTAAGTGTGCTAAAGATGGGTACGAATGAGTTGGAAATAAGCGCAACGAGACTGCCTGTGCTCGATTGAGTTTTGAATGTGGGATCGGGAAAGCCCGCCTCGCCATATAATAATACTTGCTAATCTCATTGTGTGTGGTTGGAGTGTCCTTATGTCCCGCGTTGTGGGCGCTGGAGCCATCGCCCATGTCAAGAGCAGCGCGGTCGGTGACCGCGCGCGCTGCAAAGAAATCACAGAAGCGGCCGTGTTGCTAGCGCATTTCGATGAGGCCGCTTCTTCTTTCACCATGTAGAGATAACGAACTTATTTTAGTTTTGCGTTGGAAATATGAATGTTGGCTATTGCATATTTTCCTATGCCGTGTAAATACCTGTTTAAGTAACAAATTAGATGAAACGACGGAGCTATATTTCAATAAAACTTAATAACTAATTTAATTTGAACATTATTTACTATTCATTCAAAAGTGTGAGCAGAGATATTTTTCATTTTTTTGGACTACCATGGTCATGCACAGCTCCAAATTTAAAAACAATTGGTTACATTTAAAATAAATAATTTGGGACTGAAATCGTAAAAAGTCTGCTTCGAATTCCTATCTAAGCAAGGTAAAGATTCTATCAAAACAAGCTCCATCGCCATAGTGATGAATGAATGGAAAGATTTTACGGAAGCTTAATGCTCCGTTTGAGTGTATTTAACTGCCCTAGCTACAGCATTTGGTGAAAGTTTCGTTCTTTTCGGTAGTAATTAGAATCAAATGAGACTGTGCTGCAGCAGGTGTGTGCCATCTTGTTGGCGTATCCGCTGATAAACTATCTACTATTTCAATTAAATTATTCAATTATATTATGCGCACTCGACGAGCTTTGGCAGCGCACCGTCGCAATGCTGAAGCGGATTGCAGAGGCAATCAACATTGAAAAATGAAATGTGTGGTTAATGTAATATAATATCTCGGGTTTAACGTCCCAAAACCACGCTATGATTATGAGAGACGCCGTAGTGGAGGGCTCCGGAAATTTCGACCATCTGGGGTTCTTTAACGTGCACCTAAATCTAAGTACACGGGCCTCAAACATTTTCGCCTCCATCGAAAATGCAGCCGCCGCGGCCGGGATTCGATCCCGCGACCTTCGGGTCAGCAGTCGAGCGCCATAACCACTAGACCACCGTGGCGGGGCTGTGGTTAATGTGCTCCGCTAGGTAAAAAAAAAGCGTTCTATAGAAGAGTCCAGTGTGCCCGTCGACCTCCCATGCCACCTGATAAGAATAGAAGAGGCGCACACGAACCGTTCGAGGAGCGTGCTTTCATGCGATGGGTAGTTTTACTTTCATTTCACCGCTGGTTCCATCGTGTCTTTACGCCCGTATGTCTAACCACATTTTTGCCATGCTGTCATCTCTCTCAGGCTCAAACAGAATGCACATATTCATCGAAACCAACTATTGATTGAAACAACGACGCAGCTTATATAAAAAATAGAAAGCTACAGCTTTCAACTTTGACTTATTCATCGTAGCATTTGATGGCCCAAATAATTATACACAAGAACTCGAATGACCGTCAACGGCCGTACAGAGCAGAGCGCCTGCTTCAAAAGTCAGCCTGGACGATTCTGCTTTCCTGTGGCCAAACGAACCCAAACCCACTTTAATGCTACTGAGCTTGGTTCGTTGGGCGATAAGCTCACAGCGCTTCACCTAAATTTAGATACCTCTCATTCGTTACCAGAAGTATACTCGGTCACAGTCGTGCAGCTTGACTCAGCAGGTGCAAATTCAGGCAGACACTGTTGGGTCTTCCTGATCAGATGATACAGTTTTAACTTACTTTGGGCTTGTGAATCGTGTACAATAAATAACCACAAAGTTTGGTACAATACTTATGAATAGCCCATGGATGTTTATGTATTCATTGTTTTATGTTGAACATGCCTAGAGTCCCCAAACCACTGCTGTGGGGAGAGGGTTACAATGCATTTAAAAAGAGATTGATTACAGTGGCTTATGGATCAGATGTCACAATTGAAAAGATTATGTATTAAGGGAGTTCCCTCATGTTAATGCAGGTAGCACAAATAAACACGGACACAAGCGAAGAATAAGTACACGGGACAAGCGCCACCTTCAAACTTCACTGAGCCTACTCCCAAGTGAGATAGCTTTCCTTTCGGCCAACCTGGCTTCTACCCTTGCCACGTGAAAGGAGCTCTCGATTCTGAGCATGCGTGTTTTATTAATAAGTTTTCGAGTGTATCAGTGTTTGACTGCGCGGTTTTTGCGCGTTTCAGTGTAGTTATCATTTTAGGTATAAGAGCTGATCAAGATGAGTCGGCATCATGACATCCACAGCAGTATCAGTCGTTCTTTCCAATGTGACAATGTGATGTGGTGATCTTTGATAAATAGGCCAGGATTCAGGAAAGAAGCTTTAGCTTGAACACATAGTGTAGGGTTGCGCAAAAGAAACAAGGACGAAGGGAAGTGGACAGGACGGGCGCAAAACTTCAACTGAATAAACGGAAGGCCAAAGCCGTTAAAAAGTATGAATCAATCAATCAAGTATGTAATCAGACGTTCATTTGTTTGTTTTTTCTTGTTTGCTACTTCAGCGCATGTTACTGAGCATACTCCACCCACATATCACTATCACCACATGTTTGCAGGTTGGCGTTTGCGCGGTGGACCTTAGATAACGTTTCAAATTTTGTCGCTCTTGGTTTTCCGCTTTTCTTGGTTGTTATATTTGCTCGGTTTTTTAAGCACGTGTCAGGCAGATGTTGATTCATACTTTTTAACGGCTTTAGCCTTCCGGTTATTCAGTTGAAGTTTGCGCCCGTCCTGTCCACTTCCCTTCGTCCTTGCTTCTTTTGCGCAACCCTACACTATGTGTTCACCTGTGCACCAACTAGTTCAAATGAGAGCTTTACTTTAGCTTGAAGTTGGCGCTTGTCCCGATTACTTATTCTTCGCTTGTGTCCGTGTTTGTTTGCGCTACCTGCCTTAACATGAGTTCCCACAAACTAGCCCAGTTATCCGTTCTCGTGAGTTCCCTCAGTGTTTGATGCATCGCTGGGCGAATACACGGGGCTCACGTGTGATAATGTAGCAGTTCAGAATAACAGAGAGCTGAGCAAGTTGGTAAGTATTCATTCTAAAAAGACAGGGCGTGCAAACACGGACACTAGAAGGAAGTCAGGACACCACAAACGCCGACTAACAACTGAAGAGACGCACAGCGGCGGAAAAGAAGGAAGGCACGAAACCTTATCTGCGCATGCCCATGCAACAGGCGAACCTATCAATCCGGCACGCGTGGCTGTCTACGTGGAAGATAACTGTTAAGACATTTTATTTATCTTTATGCAAGTTAACCGACGGTTGGCTCACGCACGCGCTACCACTATTCTCGATATGCCAGGCTTCAATCAACAGGCGCGTTTCTTCATTTCTATGCCGGTACAATACTGCGCATTCATCGAATTTTGGCGTGCACTTACCATATCGACAATGTAAAGATAGATTAGAAGGTTAGCCTCCTGTTAGCGATCTCCTATGTTCCAACAATCTCTGGTTAATGCATCGGCCCGTCTGTCCTACGTAGAAACGGCCGCAGCTGAATGGGGCCTTATGCACCACACTCGTACGGCAATCAGTGAATTTCTTGGTGTGTTTTACGAAACAAATATCAGTCCACTTCTTCTCTTTTACTCGCTCATTCTTGCTCTGCACAGCGGCACAAATCTTACCTAGCTTATTGGCAGCCGTGAAAACAACATTAACGCCGTATCTACTTCCTACTTTCTTTAGCCTGTGAGATACGCAATGAATGTACGGTATACCTACGACACGTTTCTTCCTATCGCTTTCTGCAACCTTGCTCGGACTTAACACAATAGATTTCTTTAAACGTTCAGCGACAGAGGCCACTGCATCTAGAGGATACCCTACATCTAAAAGACGCCTAACCTGTGCGTTAGAGCTATCGCTTATTTTGCGCTCACACGACATGGTGAGGGCGGACTTATGGCAAGACATGGCGATGCCGTTTTTTACAACTTTCGAGTGCTCCGACGAAAAATTTAACAGCTGCTTCGAAGATCTAGGAGAATACTGCCAGCACACGTGGTTCTTCTGGAACGTTAAGGAAATGTATAGAAATTGTATTCCATTATTCTGAGGCACCTCTTTAGTGACGCTCAGCCCTCCTCCATTTAATTCAGAGTTTTTGCTAACTGAAGTCACCACCGTTTCAAAGTCCTCGCCACTACAAAAAATCAAGTAATCATCCACATAGCGAAAAACCTTAATAACCGAATTCCCTAAGGCTCCTTCCAAAAGTTTGTCAATCTTGCTAAGTATAAATCACTAAGAACCGGAGCACCCTTAGAACCAATAAATATCCCTGATTTCTGCACATAAACTCCTTCCTTCACACCTACCAGCATCGACTTTCAATACATAGAATAAATTTCTAGAAATGCCCCGGTAGAAACACCACATTTATCAGTGAAAACCGTCTCATGGCCTTGTTCGTTAATACATTCATTAACGTATTTTAACAAGCCCTCATGCGGCAAAGAGTAATACAGGTCTTCAATATACATCAACGCCGCCTTCCGAGTTTTCGCTGAGTACAGCGAGCGCGCAACAAATTCGACCGGTTGGCGAATGTACGGCAAGAGTCATCATTCAGGATGTTCTGTATGACATAGAGTTCCTCGTGTTCGCCACGTGTTCCCACGACGTGATCCTCGGATGGGATTTCTTGTCGCGCCACCACGCCGTCATTGACTGCGCTCGCCCTCAGGTGGAACTTTCTGTGTTTTCCGATGCTCCGTCCAGTGACACCGAACAACCTCGCGTTGGCAAGCTCCTTGTTGCCAGCGACACCGACGTTCCTCCTCTTAGTGCCGTCATTGCCCCTCTTTATCGCACCGAATATTCTGGCTCCACCGTCGTGTTCACGCCATCTGACGTTTTCAGTCGTCGCCACGGTACGTCTCTGCCATATGCCGTTCTGCCGCCTCACCAAGATGCGACTGGAATTGCCGTTTGCAACCCCAGCTTGGGCCCTCTCACCTTACATATTCACGAGACGCTTGGCCACGCTCACCCTATAGACGGCAATGCTATAGTGCCCATTCAATCCCACGACACTGGCCAAAACCTTCACTTTAACGCTGTCACACCCCGTCTTACGCCGGATGAAATCTCCTCGGATATATTCAACCGCTCCATCGACAGCCAGCTTCCTCCGGATCAACGGGCACAGCTTATCGCCCTTCTGCATGAATTTCTATAATCGTTCGACCTTCCGCAGAAGGCGCTGAGTCAAACGAACACAGCTACTCACACTATCCACACTGGAAATCACCCTCCTTTGCGTCAACGCCCCTAGCGGGTATCACCGAACGAACGTAGTATAATTGCGGAGCAAGTCGATGACATGCTTCAGCGCGGTGTCATCACGCCTTCTGCTAGCCTATTACTCCGGGGTCGGGAACTCTTTATTATAGCTTGCAAAATCATAGGAATACATATGTAATGTTTATTAACTAATCTAAACGCGGAGCCAACATTGGAACCACAATTGACGTTAACCCGACATGACGCCTGTATCATAGGAGTACATGCACAGCGTGTATTGTTTCGTTATAAAATACAGAGCCTGCACTATAATCATAATTCACGTTGTACCGACATTGCAGCTGCACATTATCTTTTACCAAAGCCGTTTGTAGACGTGGCGTGATTTTGCGAAAGAATATTTGACTGCCAAGCAAGATGCTTGGGTACGATTCCTGCTAGATCCTAGTTTTTATTTTTTGCGTCCGTGGGTCATCTCTGTCGGTGTGGATTTTCTTCATTACCTTTAATTTAAATTACCAATATCTGTTACCGCCGTTGCTGGGTAGATATACACTGTCAATCAGTTGTAGTGCAAACCCGCACACCATGGCCCATGGTTTACGGGCATATGCTACACGTGTCTGGAGGAAAGGGTTTGACGATTAACGCGACAGGATTTTCATATTATTCATGTCATGACGGGACAGTCATATGTTCCAAACAGTAAGTTAAGGAGGCGATCACGAGAGCATCCAGACAAGGGCGGCTTGATAGGGTGGAGTTCGGGCGTCTGCTCCAAAAAAGCACTGAATTTCGAAGTTCAACAAAAAATATTTCTTAAGAATATTGAAGTTCAACGCAGAATATACAAACTCGCGAGGCCACTACACTCGCGCACTAGCTCTCTCCACGACGGGACACATAAAACATACACGCTATGTGTTGACCACACTTGGTGCGCGTACCTAGGCGACTCCCCTGGGCAGTGCGTCGGGAGCTCCTTTTGAGGCGAGCGAGGGGAGCACGCGTATTCGTAGTGCGCAGCACGTGTTGCAGTAACACAAGCTGGGCGATGTGTGTGGCCCCTACGCATTCGCCCCCTTTGAACAAGAGGTTCGAATAGGTTAGGTTAGGCAGCTTCGTATGAGTCCCAGTCTATGCCTTCTAGCAACACGTGCGCGTAGGCATTTCTGCTTGTGCTGGCTATTTCATTTCCGCTGTCGGTCTTGTGGCCGGAAGTAGACTCTTGCTTGTAGTGCGGCCTCTCGTCGTCGTTTCACGTGGCGGCGCCCTCTGTTGTCGCGCTGTCACAGGCGTCCGGTCGTCGGATGCGGTGAGCCGGCGGTCGCTGTGGGGTCTCCCGGTTCACCTTGCGAAGGTGCATCATAGCCAGCCTGAGAACTGTGCCGGCTACTTTGCGAATGGTTACGGCCGTTGTTGGTGTAGTTTCCTGACAGTGGATGCTGCGCTTCACCATCTTAGGAGACCCTGCCAGAGTCCCCAAGGCGACGCTAGACTGCCTCGCCCGGGCATCCATGCGACTATCCGGCCGAGCAGAGGTGTCGTTGAACGATCGCACCAACTGCACTAGGTTGTAGGATCAATCGAGCGCTTTGCGAGGCAGTGACGCCCACTCTAGCGTAGCGCTTGTGTCAACCGCACGTTTCTGAAGAGTTCTTAGCATTTAAAGTATATATACCATTACTTCTGGGTCATTTATGTTAAATTTAATATTTTAGACATTGCATCTTTATTTAATCCGATTTTGAGGATTGCTAGCCTTGACTTAGGCCTGTGTTGACCACTTTGTTTCGAGCGTGATAGCGCTATTGGCTTCGATATCTTGGAGTGGCGCCCTCTCGCGTGTGACGTCAGAGCGGGGACTCCACTTTCAACCGTGCTGCAGCAGCCGCTGCTCCTGTATGCGGATCGTCTGCTTCAGGCGGGAACTTGGTCGAACGCACAGCCTCGCGACGGTCAACTAACGCCTGCAACGAATGTTTTCGAGTGTAATCTTGAACTTGTTTTAGTTTTGCTGCCCAATCGACAGGGCCGAGAAATCCCCCGAATGGCCGACGAGGGCGCCGATGCCACCTACCGCATTGCTCGTAAGAAATTGAATCTGTGTGTGAGTGTTCTCGCTTGTTATCTTGTTTCCGCCGTATGATACTAATTAGCTTGGGTGTTCTTTCGATACTGTTTGTTGGCCTAGTTGGTTGTTTCGATATTTCAGTAAGCGTGCCGTTCTGCAGCATCTACAAGTATGTAGATAAAGCTTGTGAAAGGTCGCGGTGCCACATCGAGGGCGAGGCGGTGTACGACGCAGGCCACGTTGTTGAATGCGCAGTCGCGGCCGTCAACGGAGATCGCATCACCGTCGCAGCTCTCGTCCTGCAAACAAGTGCGCAAGTCCCGCCTTGTTGCACACCCCCCTGCCGATGTCCATGATCGCAGTTTGTCCCGTAATATTGGTTCCGTGAGTTCATATTAATACCGCAAAAGGCCGTCACATGGGTATTAGAATATAAGAAATAGTTAATCGCTGATTATACCATGCACAAGGCCACAGAGATTGACGTGGCAAAGGCAAGCTGGGTCCAGTTTCACCCCGCCACGCATCTTAACCAAAAGCTTAAAAAACTCCGCTTTTAAAAAAGTGACTCCACTGCCTCAGGTGAAAACATTTAGATAATGTGCACTAAACAGGTTTCGCTTAGGACTTTATGATAAGTAGTCCGCTAGGCGCTTGCTTGCCTCCATAAGTAAAATACGTATGTACACAATTCAAATGCAGCCGTAGTCTCAGATATTCTGCGCCGCTCAGCTGAGCTTACGAGGCGCGCTTACGTGCCAGGCGATTCAGAGGCCGCTCCTTGTCAGGGGCCTTCGCGGCAGGTTTTGGGACGCCACCGCACCTGGTTAAGTCGCCTATCCTTATAGCCTGCGTGCAATAAACGGCTTAATTATTGGCGAGGCGCTTAAACACGGTCACAAGCTTACCTAAGAGTGGCGCGTACGGTGCGGTAGCAGAAGTCACTGTCCGCGAAGTGCTTGCTGCACACGGTCGATGTAGGCGTGGGGCGCATTCCCATTCTGAGCTTGACGATCCACTCCTTCAGCTTCGGGTCCTTAGGGTAGTTGTCAAAGCTAACGCCTTTTTCACGAGCGGACAAAGTACACTGAGGCACAGAGCAGTACTTCACCATTGCGCAGCGCTCGCCGCGGAGACAAGCGGCCGCAGTTACAAGCGGCCGCTTGTTTAACGAACGTTAAAAGCAGTACCACGGTTGTTTAAACAGCGTCAGTAGCCACCGTACGCAAGATAACCAATTGAACTGCTATTTTTGTTCAGATTTACCACAACGGTGGTTTCAACACTGGGCTGGGCCTACGTAGGAGATGAATGGACCCGCCACGGTGGTCTAGTGGCTATGGCGCTCGGCTGCTGACCCGAAGGTCGCGGGATCGAATCCCGGCCGCGGCGGCTGCATTTTCGATGGAGGCGAAAATGTTTGAGGCCCGTGTACTTAGATTTAGGTGCACGTTAAAGAACCCCAGGTGGTCGAAATTTCCGGAGCCCTCCACTACGGCGTCTCTCATAATCATAGCGTGGTTTTGGGACGTTAAACCCCAGATATTATTATTATTAGGAGATGAATGCGCGGAAATGCCCGCTCTGACGTCATACAGGTGCTGTTCGCATCGCCACCATCGGTCGCAAGCCAGGCCAATATAAGATCTACGGATGGACGACAAGCCGAGACCCTATGATGCAACGCACTGAAAAGAGCGTGGACACGGGAGAAGTGTGAGCCGCACTCCGTCCAAGGTTGTTCCGCCCATATGGTCACATGATTTTGTGCATGCGCCCACGCATTTTGACTGGTTAGTGTGCCGCGCAATTACTAGAGCTCTGTCCTAGCGACACTATTCCGTCAGGACGAGGAGGCGGACTGGCGTGCTGTGTTCCAGGTTGCGATGTCTGGCATTCGCCGGTAGTAAAACTGACCTCGCAGATTGACGACGAGAAATCTCTGAACCGCTTTCACCACACATTTTAGGAGCCTTCGAAACAAGATAGTCATGACACTTGCCGAGATATTACACCTGCAAGCTAATTAGGAAATGCTTGGTAAAATGAATCAAAGGTACGCCGAGCATCCTTAGTACTCAGTATAACGTTTAAGCATAGCTATAAATGAAAGCGAAAAGTAAAAGGTGGCGATGACGTGCCATCATACACCCCTGCAATTGCTTTTACGTAGTGCGAGCGTTGCGCACGCGAACTGGTAGTGGCTTCAATAGGGGAGAAGTAACGAATGCACGCTCTCAAGGAGGTGCCCGCGAATTGTAGTAAAAAACTCACGGGGTCCCTTATGCATTAACAAAAGACGGCTAGAAGGCGAAAGCCATCTTTCTTTTCGTTTCAGTCGATATCTTGACCCTGCCTCGCCACCCTCTGAAAGCGTTCTGCACCTACCGTGGTTTTGCACTGCTTCCGTGATCAGCCCACCTTTGACCAAGCAAGATGTTATGTGATGACGTCTAGGTGATGTCATAACCATGACGTAACCAGTTTTCGCAATTTGTGACCTCAGGATAACATTATATGGTGACGTCATTTTGCGATGGTTTTTTTTTTCGTCACTGCAATCGACGCCGCCGACAGGGGATGTCAATGCGGGGCGCCGGACAATTTTCGCGTTTGATCAGACATTTCAGGCCTTCGCCTTAAAGTAGCAAACAAACAACTGGAAATCAATTTTTGGTCTCCTGACTTCTTTCTTGTGTCGTTGTTTGCACGCGCTGTCTCTTTTGTATGAAAATCAAGCTTTGCTAATGCAAAGTTCGAATCAAGGACCGTTAAGTAGATGCCACGATTTCTGCAGAAAGGTATGTCGTATAAGAGTGTCGGTGTTGACCAGCTTACGATTCATGCCCAGGAAAAGTAACCGTGGTGTCGCGGCTACCTTTCCTAAGCATGTTATATATGTTACTTGTATAAATAGTCTGCAGCAAAATGGGAGCCGTGGGAGTGCACCGCAACACATCTCGCATAGACATTTCCGTACACGGCCATGAAATGCCGGGGGAACGCATAGCCGCCGTGAGTGCATTTGGATTAGAAAAGTGCGACACAATGCACAAAGAAAGAAACGCGTCTTTTTTTATTGTTACAGTGACAAACATATAGTGAAAATCCTACAGCGAATCTTTAGTAAAAACGTGCGTTATCTAAAACTCGCGCACTACAGAGCTCGTTCGGTTTAGGAGGATCGTCCGGGCGTGACACTTTTCATATAGAGGCAGCCATTCGTTCAGATTACAAGCCCGCTTTGGGCGAATTAGGTGCGAGCAAATGGTTTTCCGCAGCTACGGACTAGAGCCACGCAAAGTAAATCGTGAGCTGTTAGCGAAGCGATTATTTCCTTTGTTTCTGCTAACTTCATTTGCGCCGCACGATATCCCTTGCGTAATGCAACGCGGTTTATTCCGTAGCATTTATAAGACGACAAGCACGATATCATAATGGGTGATAACAGCATGATGGCCTCCGGGGACGGCGTGTCAAGCGACGAACCATGAGCGTTACGACAAGCCCGAACACGCGGCTGAAGCTGACGACGGTGTTCCGCGCTCTTTTAAGCCGAAAGCTTTATATGCCTCAAAAAACGCGGAATATTCCTGTCGGCGTTGGCCTCCCCCGTCGGCGGCTTATCGCGTCCTGCGGCGTCGGGGACGAGTGATGCAAGGAAATCATCTTAAAAACACAGCTCGCATCCAAACTCTTCAAGGAAATCGTCATCACGTGATGACGTCGCCATATGACGACAGATTGGTGTCACAGATACCAAAAATGGTGACGTCATCATCACGTCACAAATTTTGGTGTGACGTCATTTGACGTGACGCCACATGATGTCATTGAAACGCCCTGTATTGGGTGGCGAGCAAAACCGGATAGCGTGCGACCTCAAGAGCTGAAAATCAAGATGGCGCTAGGCAGTGGCAAGGAAAGCCACGGCTCGTGTTCGCTGCTGGCGTCGATTCCGGTTCAGCCGTGTCGTTCCTTCGCTGTTCTAGCATAAGCCTACACCCTCATCACGTGACATCGCAGCTTGGACAAAGGTCGGATGATCACGGAGGCAGTGCAACACCATGTGAGGTGCCTCCGATCCAGAGGCAGTGCGAAACCGCGCGAGGTACACAAAGCTTTCGGAGGGTGGCGGGGAGGATCAATGTATCAAGGCAGCCTACATAACCGGGCGGTCATGTAGGCTCCTTAATACTTAGACTGAGATGAAAAAGAAGATGGTTTTCGCCTTTGAGACGTCTTAGTTGAATGCACGAGGGACCCTGCGACTTGTTTGCCGTGATGCGCTGCGCCGACGCATGCTGGTGCACGCGACTTTTAGGAACGGTTCATTGGACAAGTCATCTATACCATTTTTTTTTCATGTGGAGTTGGGGGCTGAAATTTTATGATAAGTATCAGGCGGTCTCGGTGGTGTGGGACCTAGGCGTCAACCAAGAGCCCTTGGGACCTCGCAGCGTCCTTGGCCCCTAGGATTCCCAAGATCTGTTCCTCTGGATATGTGCCGAGCAGCACCGTCTCCCCCTGCTCATGATTGAGAGCGACGGTTTGGGGCAAAGCTTACATTTACGCTAAGGTTGCAACCCACTGTAAGTAAGCTGTGTTCCTCACCGTGTATATTTTGCGGTCTACACGGTGAGCAACGCAGCACCTTCCGTGCCAATGAGCGGTGGCTCAATGCCCTCTGTGATAGGCCTCCCGATGTACGACAGGCCTTGTGCCTAACCTCAACAAGCCCGTGGCGGCACCGACGTAATCCTTGCGACCCCGCACTAGGGTACCTATCCACATGTTTGGTTCATAATTTTCTTAATAAAATCTTGTTTCTATCTCTCCATCTCTCCCCGTGTATACAATCAGTGTTCACAAAGGGGAGTTTCTTGAACCAGTACACGCGAGCGCTAGGGGCGCTTATTAACTAAATACTTAAAAGTTACGTATGTATGCCCTACACATACGCTAGACGCAATCATATGCACACTACAGTAATACACTCTATGCTACCAGCGACCTATATAGCAACAAACCTGTTAGCTGTAACACTCAAGAGATCGAAAATAAGAAGGAAAAACACGAAAACAAATCAAATGCGAGGTGGTGTAGCACGGGGAGTCGAGTAACTTATTTCTTTTCCTGATCTCAGTATGGCGCTGCAGGAAATTACAATTGCGTTGAGACAAAGTTCATTTCATCAGAGGACGCTACTAATATTTAGGTATAGTCTCGTAATCAGCCATAACGACGCACATCATTCGACAGCGCTGTTGGAGCCAAATTATTAGGGGCACAGCCAGCTTAAGTCATCCTGGAAGGCCGCCATGCCTGCTCGGGGTACAATGCACAATTATGCTGCCTACCTGAAAAGCTTTATTCACAACTTATACTATGAAAAGTACCAAGAAGAATATATAATGTTTCCATTTTATCTTTTAAGCGAGCAACCGCAAGACAATGAAAATGCCTGAATTGATGCCGCTTAACCCTTTCAGGCCCAGTGATTCCAATCGGAATCAATTTTCTAGGTCACTCAGCAAGCACCTGGTAAAGATAAAGCGTTGCTCTTTTTTAAGAGCTCATATTTTGCATCTTCTCTACATATGGTGCCAACCTGGTACAGACAGAATCACACTTGTCTAGAGCTGTCAAGCGGCCGGCTGGTGGCTGCAACAGCGCTGCGTACTGGCAGTCGCTGGGTTCGAGATATGTTGGATGCAAGCGCCAAAAGACTACACGCGGCATGTGCACTTGAGCCTAGCTGCGATGCCAGCCTGTAAATTTGATCATAACAGAAAGTCAGTTTTGTTATTTTCTTTTGCTTCTCCTTTTTTTTGGTTATTAGATGCGAAGTATCTTATGGCGGAGTTCAATCTGGTGGTGGTGGTGATGGTGTGCGGCGTGACCACCCTTACTGCGCATGCGCATACCCTCGCCACCCCCCCACTCTCCTCTCCCCTTCCCCTCTCCCTCCTCCTTTCCACTCTTCCTCTGAAACGCGGGCTAGACATGCCGAAATTCTCTCCTGCACAACGCCGCGATGAGCACCAGCTCATGCGCGTCCCCTCCCCCTCTATCTCCTCTCCTACGCTGCCCCCCTCTCGCACGCCTGCCGACCGCGTTCCCCGTTCCCCCTGTGAGAATTAACGGCCAGGCTAGAGGGAATACAAGACGCGCGCAGCGTTCCTCTTCGCGTTCCACGACGCGGGGTCGGTATCATACCCAAAGAACGCCAACGGAACGCGATCGTGCAAGTGCTCCGGCTTCGCATCGCCTCATGGTCCCCTTTAGCGGGAAATGGTGTGATTTTGCTTGTTGTCGCTTGTGGAAAGACCACTCTCTGTGATAAGCGTGGATGTGCACCGGAATGCATGCACTGGCACTGAGAACTACACATGATTCAAGATAAAAAATTGCATCGGCGTCTCGGTGAATGGTGACGTCAACGCCAACGGCGAATGACCAAATGACGAATGATGCGAAGTAAAACCAATTATTTGCGATGCCTCCACGGCTAACGGAGGAAGAGCGGCTAGCGATCGCAATATTGAGGCGTAAAATGACCGATAGAGCTATTTGTGATGTGACAGGACGCCCAATGGGCACTGTGAGCAGAGTCTTAAAGGCGTACCGTGAAACAGGTCACATCGAAGACGCTCCACGTGGTCGCCCTGAAAGGGCCACGTCGCCTCAGGAAGACCTACTGATTGTGGCCGCATCTGCAGTAGGCCCCTTTCTATGTGCGAAGCAGATCCGGGATGAGCACGGCTTTACAAGTGTGAGCCTGCCAACAATAAGACAGAGCCTCCACGAAGCTGGCATTCACAGTAGGGCTGCGTGCGAAAAAACTTTCCTGGAAGAATCCAACAGAAGGGCTCGTCTTGAATTTATTTCCACATGCAAGTCGTGGAATCCAGACAACTGGCGTGCCCTTCTCTTTACCGACGAAGCGTCTTTTTGCACCCTGTGGGACGTTCAGAGAATGGTATGGCGGCCCGAAAGGTGTCAGTATGTTGGCGAAAATTGCAGTAGGTGCTTATATTCTTGATGCGATCGTTTTTTTGTGTGTGAGTTATGTCTACAAGATCCAGCCGTGAAATTTTTGCTATCACCAGTACGAAATAAAAAAACAATTATTTTGTGTGTATTTTTTACTCGCTCGAATGTGGTGCATTACCATTTGCAGTTTCACGTCGGCTTCTTATTCTTTCGTCCACATCTAAGGGTTATGTATTAGCCGCCGACGTGGTACTCTGTTCTCCGTTTTTCAAATTACGTCCAGCCTATTCACGTGGCATAAGCCCCATCCTGTATACGAGACAGCCAGTGCAGTGCAGCCGATAGTGCCACATTCAGTTCGCTTCATCAGAGTAAGCATGAAAGCCTCGTTTATTCCGCGCTCTGCCGACAGGGTTCGACTAATTTGTGTGTTCGTCACCGTGTTTCGTTAAAGAGGATTTGCACATTTGTGTTGCAGGTTCGATGATCGATACATATATAAGTGTCTGTTCCAGTGGCCGCACATGCGTCCATGTGTGGGGTGCGGTCAGCTACACATCCCGTCGGACCACTTCACCGTTCAACAGGCCGAATGACGTCCGATGACTACATGGGCGTCCTACAATATACATTGCTGCCGTACGTCCTTGATGGCCCATTTCCCGATGGCCTTTTTTGGCTTCAGCAAGATGGGGCGTCGGTACACACTGTCAGGCTCGTCAAAGAATTGCTTGATAAGCTAGCCATCTCCCCATTTGAATTTCCGGCGCGAAGCCCGGACCTCAACATAACTGAGAATGTTTGGCGCCTAATAGAAACAAATTTGAGCAGAAGGACCGGGTGAACAACTTCTACAGCCGAGGAACTCTGGGCAGCTATTCAAGAGTAGTGGAAGCGAATTCGTCAACTTCCTCATTACGTGAATTCGCTCTGTGATTCCCTACCTAGGAGGGTCGCCTTTGTGACCGAAAGCCGAGGAGCACCGATTTATTTCTGAGTGCATGCGTTGCAGTGGTGCACTCATTGGTTTATTTTTGCATCACCAGAATAAATGAACGTGTTATTTTACTTTGGTTTATTTTTTCCCATAAGACATTGAATAAATAATGCGTCCCACACCCGCTTGAAACACTACCTCATGTATGTCTGCTGAACTATTCATTTAATTGAAGTAGCAGCCCGATACATTTTGAAGATAGCAAATTGATTACCGTATTTAATCATGCTACGTTAGAAGAAATCTTCACCTGAAGGTGAAATTCGTCTTCCCCATTCAGCCCTCTGAGACACCAGGATGCTTTCATGAAGTTAGATATTAAGTATTCAGAAACAAAAGTACTATCCTGCTTACTTTCCGCGGTATAGAAAAGAATTTAGCATCAGGTGTTCTAATTGGTGTTCTAATTCAAAGCTCCGTAAGATATAATATCATTCACTTCCTTAGTGTCCACATATTTGATAATTTCTAAAAAAAGGAAGAAAAAAAACACGGCTTGCATTACTGATGCTGGACTGTTCTTTGTGCTTGCTTTCTGCCTGCTACCAGGCGTCGTTCGATAAACACCCTTCCAAGATAAAAACCCTCATGCGCTTATGCACGTTTCATAAGGTTAAGCTTCTCCTTACTGTTTCTGGTGTTTTGCATTTTATTTCATATGTTGCGTCAAGCGTATTCTCAAGTTGCTGTGCTTTTTTTTGAACTCTAAAGCGAAAATGAATAGCCTAAATACTGCCAGTCTTTCGGCTTCAAAAAGATACGAATCTATTAGGGCAATCGTGTTTCATTTTTTGCTCTTTAATAAGCTGCGGCGGCGGCTTCACGTGACGAAGCAGGCAGCAAATAAGCGCAGATCCCGTCGACCCTCGTTCGTGAGAAAATCTGCTGGCCGATAACAGAAATGGCCGGGAGCAGTCATGCAGCATGCAGGCTTTTGGCGCTTGCATCCAACATATCTCGAACCCACCGACTGCCGGTAAGCGGCGCTTTTGCAGTTCGCAGCTCGACTGCTCTAGACAAGTATTTTTCACAAGTATGATCTGTACATACAACAAAGTGAGGTCTCGTGTGAACAAAGAAATTACAGAAGCGGTCATGCTGTTCGCGCATTTCGCTGAGGCAGCTTCTTCTTTCACCATGCAGAGATAAGGCACTTATTTTAGTTTTGCGTTGGAAATATGAATGTTGGCTATTCGGCATTTTGCTATCCCATGTATATGACTGATTAAGTAATAAAGTAGGGAATATAACGAAAATATTTTTGAATAATATTTATTTATAAATTAATTTGGACATTATTCATTGTTCATTGAAAAGTGTGAGCAAATATTTTTCTTCATTTTTTGGACTACCATGGTCATGTACATCTCGAAATTGAAAACCAGCTGCTTACATTAAAATTAATTATTATGGGATTGAAAGGGTTAAATGTCTGCTTCGAATTCCTCACCAAGCAAGGTGAAGGTTCTTTCAAAAGAAGCTGCATTGCCATGGAGAGAGTGAATAAATGAATGAATGAATAGAAAAACTTTAGGCAAGCTTAATGTTCCGTTTGAGTGTTCTTAACGTCCCTAGCCACTGCATTTGGTGAACGTGGCTGCCCATGGCGATGTTGTAGCCTAGATTAACCAACGATAGCCGTCTTTAGCGTTTTTAAGCGAAGCTTGTATTGACTCAGCTTTGCACCTAGTTATGGTGGTGTTCTGAAAAAATTGGATGGCTCTCGAGCGCCGCTTTCAAGAGTAGTACGCGATAGCGTCTCACCTTCCCAAGTGGTACCCTGGCTTCCCTTCTCGGTGGAGAACTAAACCGAGCCGCAAGGAAAGCCAGAGTGCGGACGCCCTCCGTGCCCGACATTCATGAATGTGGTGCGACGAAACACGGTCATTCGATCACACGGCGGGCCGATGCCATTTAAAAGCGCGGCCGTGGGCCCATTGATCCATCTCGCGGGTGGTGTGCCAACCCACTGTAGAGCATTCGAGATGTGCGAACCACCAAGGGGGGGGGGGGGGGCGAACGCGGCCGAACCAGAGATGAAACGAGCCGGCCCATTTCCGTCGCTCGGAGGGCGCATGCGCTAACGTTACCCCACTAGGAGGCCTGCCGTCGAAGCACAAATGAAACGCCCCGCCCGTTTTGAGCGAGCATGAAAAGTCGTAAGGGGGGGGGGGGAAGGTCGCTCGAGCGGCAACATTGAACTTTGATTCTAAAGGCGCGGTCAGGTAGTGTATGCGCACAATTTCGAATGAACATTTCCGCAAACAGCAGCGCCGCGATGGCTTCTGGCGGGTGCGCAAGGCACTGTAGGAAAAAGAGCGAGCCGCGCATAGTCCAATATTCTTCCTACTGTGTGCTCGCGCGCCGAGGTTAATTATTGTTCCGCGTGGTCGCTACAGGCTCGTCCTTGTGACATAATTCCGTGAAGACTAAGAGGCAGACTGACGTGCTATGCTCCACATGGTGAAAACAACACGATGATACATGCACACATTTTATTCCACTATATACAGAAAAACTGGATCCAGAGAGAATGATGGGTCGGATACCGCCAAGGACGAGGGGGACGGTTCACACTTTGGCAACCCTCTGTGCACGATACTTTGTCCGCTTTGAAAAATTCTGTAGCCTGAAATGCCTTGTTTCGTTGTGTCATGCTGCCAACCGTCGTTGGAAAGTAAGACTGGCCTCTCTGAATGACGATGTAAAATCTCAAAATTGCCTTCTCCAAGCATATTACGCAGCCTTTGACACAAAGGAGTCGTCGGAATTGCCGAGATATCGCAGCTTCAAAATAATTATGAAATGCCTGGCGAAATAAATCAAAAGTTTCTCTGAGCCAAACATTGTACTCGGTATGATGCGTAGACATAACTATAAATGACAGTAAATTTTTCTTTATTTTTACAATGCAGGAATTCTACTCAAAATCCGACAGTTGACGCTTAGGGAGAAGGTTGGCCATCTAAAACACGCAGATTGTCGAAACCTGCCAATGAAGGTTTAGATAAAAGGAAGGTTCTCGAAACATGCACAGTACCAAGCTGTACACCATGGTGGGGTAGTAGTTACGGTGCTTGGCTGCTGACGCTACGGTCGCGGGATCGATGCTAGCCGCGGCGATCGCATCTCGACGGAGGCGAAATGCAAGAGACCCGCGTACAGTGCGATATCAGAGCACGTTAAATAACGCCGGATGGTCGAAATTTTCAGAGCCCTCCACTACGGCGTCCGTCATAATTATATCGTGATTTTGGAACGTTAAACCGCAGATATTGTTGTTATTATTACACTACATATCTCTATCGTTGGGATGATCGTGCGTGCGTTGTTCATTTCCGATATAAGCAGCGATTGGTTACGATTATAAGCCCGCTCTGCGCGAATGCGTTGCAAGCAAGCTGTTTTCCGCAGCTACGCGCTCGATCCACTCAATGAAAGGCGTAAACGGTTTGCAGAGTAATTATTTACATTGTTTGAGCTGACCTGTGTTGCGAGATACAACGTGGTTTACTCCGTAGCCTACGAAGATAAGCGCGTTAAAAAAACGATTGATAACAGCATGATGGCGCCTTTGGAAGGCGTGTGAAGCGGCGAACCACGCACGTTACGACAAGCCGAGACGTGCGGCTGAAGCAGACGACGTAGTTAGGCGCTGTTTTTTCCCGTGATGCACAGCGCCGTCGCATGGTGGTACGAGCGACTTTTAGGAAAGGTCCATTGGGCTGGCCATATATGCAAATTCTCTCTGATTGGGACAGTGACGGCTGTGGGAGAAGCATACATTTGTTTCTAGTTTGTGAATGAATATAGGTCAGCTGTGTTCCTCGCTGTGTGTACAAATAATGGGTGTTCAGAAATAGTTTATTCCATCATAGGACGCTACGAACACTTGGAATCAGTGTCTACACAACAGCGTCATTAACATAAACAAATGACTAAGAACACTATACATGAAATGTTTTAACAAATATGTCCAAGCCCATAAAGTGTACATAATACGTGCTACTAAGAACGAGCATACACATACTTATCACAATATACACAATGTACATGACAATGAATAGATACATTATACAGGATTGAACCTGCCAGCTATTCACTACAGCAGATGTTATCGTACAAGTAATTTACGTATATGTACAGGGTTAGTATAAAATGTGTATATATAAGAACCCAAGCGCCTACGGAGACTTGTACACATAGAAATAATCAATAAACTCAGATTATATGCATTAACAAATCATTGCCTGATGACCTGGCTACAGGAACCAGGCCAGAATGAAACTAGCCGCACACGTTCATTACCTACCGACAGGTAGGGGCACGACCACTGCCGCCGAAATTCCTCATCCCCAAGTAAGAACAATTCCTCCGACAAATAGGACGGCAGTTCGGAGTACAACCGTGCCAAAATCGGAAACAAAGCAGGGCGACGGCGACATGCTTCGGCATCCTCACACCTGTTACGCCACAAACAAAAAGCCCCCGCAGCAGTTAGAAGGCTTGCAAAGCGACTACGCGAGCAACGACCAGATCTGACGAAACGATTTACTCCTAGGCCAAGCGAAACCAGCATTAACGGCACTTCTAAATGCCTTGAAATTACTCATTGCTACAGCACATGCTGGTTGGACCCTTGTAGCGTCCAGTTGGGGCATGTGGAAGATGGGACCGTACCCCGCCTCTCCAGTCTGTCTCCTGTTGGGAATATCTCTCCAACCCAAACGCCACATAATGTCACGGAGATGTACAGGCAGAAAGGATGCCGTTGTCGTGCTCCACAAGACACGACTCGAGTGTCCTAGACGGACAGGAGGAACCAGAGGGACCATAAGGGCCGGCGTTGTCTCTACAACACTGTTTTCTAGAATGTCTATATCAGGAGAAACCTGCTGTGCGTGGCGAGAAAATGGTACTGCTTCGTATTAAAATGGGGGAACGTTAGGTACTTGCGGCGCAGAGTTAACCCGTGCTCCCGTTGACAAATAGCGTATCTTACTGCCTAAGAAATAGCAGGCAAGGTCACGCTCGGGACACTGATCGTCGTGTAACAAACGAAGCAAGAATGGCAGAGCAAGCAGCCGGCAGCGAACAGACACGGGCGGCAAAGCGAATCCACTCCTGTTGCGTGGTTGTGGAAGCGCAGCTCAGGAAGCCAGCTCAGTTTCACCTGACGAGTAAAACTAGCCGAGCGATTGCAACCACCGAATTATTCGCAATCGGGGCTGTACGACATGAGGAATGTACCATCTACAGCCGCAAAATACAGCCTGTTATAAAAGCTTCTTTCCAACAGTGGTAAACCGTACTAGTGCGCTTCCCGGACGTGTCATTTTACATCGCAGAGAACTGAAACTCACACGGAGGCTGATATGCCATAGTAGGTATATTCAAGCCCCAGAATGCGGATATAGTCGTCTTTTTTGAAGACTGAAAAAGAGATTTAGGCTCTGGCGGCCTGAGTTCCCGGCGGACTTGACTGCCTGAGAAGCAAGCATCTCCGAAACCGCATAAATTTCGGGTGAGCACATGAATTGCGTCTGCAACACCAAGCGGCCGCCGACAACGGCGATGCTGCAATAAAACGTTGGAAACGTCCCCGTAACTCTCGCTGCCTAGCGAGCACCAATGGAGTTAGTCGGTCCATCCGAAGAACAATGGATAGCATTGTGGCAGTGCCCGCTAGTTCCTCCGACATAAGGCATCTGAGAGCACGCCTTTCGACTGAGCAGTGGAGGCGTCACTCTACCTTGAGCGCGTCCCACGACTGCGGACAGGATCCGAACAGCGAGGAGCGCAAGACTCTAGATAAACTGTAGCGCGCACGCATGTCATGCAGTACGCGGATGTCAAGGCACCATGGTCTCACTGACGAAGAAAGGGGAAAGGAAGCCTCGAGCGCCACTTGTCCATGATGAGAGATATAAACAGGGGATGATGGCAATGGTATCACATGGGATCGCGACACGTAAGAAGCTGGCGCTCTTGGCACGTAGAAGCAATTCAACCTACTAGACGATGAACCACGCCGCCAAGTCTAGGCATATTGTGGCCCATGTGCTAGTATGTACGCATCTATCAAGCGAAGTGCTGGACCTGGCGACGCAGCTCACGCGCGTTCCAGTCTGATCGACTACATCCCGGACCCTGCAGGTCAGCTCGCGTGTATAATTGCACAGTTAAAATCTGCGGTGAGTATGACATGCCGGCCGCCACGAAAATAACCATCCAGGTTACGAAAATATGGAACGCATCTCCACGAAGTGAATGATGACGAGTGGGCGAAGCTAGGTCCTAAGATCCGTAATGTCTACGTTGTAGTCGCCGACTAGTATGAAGGGTTTGTGCTTGTAGGAGTTTTATGTTCTTCTGGCACAATTATGATTGATGCTAGTGTACTGTTCAACATTTTTTTTTTTGTCTCACATATATTACCCGAGCGTTGCCCCATATTATGTAAACTGAGTGACATAAAGTGACATAAAGAGTCGACGACAAAGCTCGGTCCTAAGGTCCATAAGTGTACGTTGAAGTCCCCGACTGGTGCAAAGGGTTTGTGCTTGCAGGTATTTTATATTGTTTGGCCGCAATTATTATTGTTGTTTGTCTATTGTAAACATGTTTTTGTTATTCTCATATTAGTGTTTCGTCTATAGCAAATGTTTTCTGAACACTATGACAGCGGACAGTGAGCTTCGACAACAAAGCTAAGTCATAAGGTGCGTAATGTCTACGTTGAAATGGCTGACTAGTATAACGGGTCCGTGCTTCTAGGTGTTTTATATTGTTTGTCACAAGTATAATTGATATTTGTGTATTGTTAAACCATTTTTAGGGGATTTTACACGATGCTGTGCCGTGAGCATGGACATCACACATCCTACAAGCCTAGACCCTAAGGTGCTTCGCGCCTAAATCGTTATACATGACTGCTTGAGCTGGCCCATAAGTACAGAAAATGCGTAGCCTGAATGAAGATACGACGCCGTCAAAAGCCAGTACCCTACCTATCCCGTCGCAATCAAGTTGTAATCAATGTGTAATTGATTCAGAGATTTCATAGCTAGGAATGAACTGGGCGCACCGAAAACTTACCGAGCACTTTCAAGTAACAAGCCGGATAACGCCTCTACATATTAAAATCTCAACAACTGACTCCCCTTCCCGCGACTCCATACCGGACAGAAGCAATACACATTGACAGTCAAGACGGTGCCTTACGAAGTTTTCATTTTTGAAGCGCTCGTATGTGTAAAACGTGTCGCGATTCGCATTTATGTGTGTTTCTTCTGCAGTGAAGACATAACTATAAAGGTATCCTGCCCTAAAACTCTTTTCATAAGCACAACTTTCAAACGAGGGCTGAAATGTCGGGCTCGCCGTTGTCATTTCTGCTTGACCCTCTACATCGGAGGCGAATGTCGTGAGAATGTATCTCAAGAAAAAAAAGAGTAAAATAAAGGGCTTCCTTGGAAAAGACCGGTGTGCCCGTGGATTTCCTATGTTGCATTACAAGAACAGAAAAGCTGCACAGGAGCCAGTTCAGACAAGTTTTAAGAGTACTTTTAGGGGCGAAGCTCCTTAAAGCGGCACCTGTTCGTCCCTCGTAGTGCGTAACCAGTCGTAACGCTAGTACCAGATCTTGACTTCCAAGGTGGTGCCGGTGGGAGATTTCTCCTGTGCGTTGTTGAACAATAAAAAATTCGCAGCGTGCGCGTTAACTAAAAGCCGAATTCTTCTGTCTCTCATTCCCCATTAGCAGCCATTGGCATGTTCCAGTAGGAAACGTTAGTAGAAGTAGAAGTGTAAGTGTTAGCTAAAAGCCGACTTCTTCTGTCTCTCATTCCCATTAGCAGCCATTGTTTACCTCCAAGGTAGTGCCTGGTGAGATTTCTCCTGTGCGTGATTAAACAATAAAAACTTTGTTCAAAACGCCGTTGATTGATGAAATAAACCAACGAAAGTCGCCAGATGTTTTCTAAAAGCAAAACGAAAAGACGCCAGATGTTTCTAAAGGAAAACGAAAAGACGCCAGCTGCTTAACGAAAACGCCAGATGTTTTTTAAAGCAATGGTTTTCTAAACAATGAAAATTCACAGCGTACATGTAAAATTAAAGTGAGCTGCAAATCGTCATAACTCTCATCGAACCTTTAGTATAAACGCGCCCGATCTCACGTCGGTGATGATGTACTGGGCAGAATTCACGGAAGATTCACGGTTTACCGATGAACCTCCGCAGCTTCGCCCACTCATCATCATTCACTCCGTGGATATGCTGTGATTTTTATGTAATATTTTATTTTTATTGCGCCGCTGGTTTTGTCGTGTCTTTACGCTCGCATGTCTAACCATCTCATTGCGAAGGTGCCACCTCTCTCAGGCTTAAACGAATTTAACATGTTCATCGAAACCACCTGTCGATTACAGCGACGACGAAGCTAGCTTAGCTAAAAAATAGAAAACTGCAGCTTTCGACATTTTCGATGTTCCTCGCACCTGATGGCGTAAAACAAGAACTCGAATGAATACCAATTACAGTATAAAACAAAGCCTGCCTCAACAAGCAGCGTCGAAAACATCACTACCCTCTGCTCCCAAGAACTCACGCCAACTAAAATGCTACTCCCTAGAAATGCCTTTTAGGTAATTTTGCCCCGTTTCATGTCAGTCTTGCTCGCTCTCACTCATCACTACCATTCTACTCAGTGATAGTCACGTGGCTTGATTGAGGAAATTAAAATTCAGGCCGGTCCTCGTGGCATACAGGCTTCGCGTTACTCGGCGAGCTGTTGTCAATCGTGGACATTAAATATACAAATGCATTCATACGATACTTATGCATAGCTCATGCATCTAGATCACAAACGCTAACATTGAATCATGATTGAGGATATTAGTACGAAGCATACAAAAATGTTCCTGATTTTCTGAGAGTAATACGAATTGTCACCAAGAAATAATAGTGACACGCCAACTATGAAATATTCTAAGGTAATTGCCTATTGATAAGATGTCGTAAAAGAAACATTACATAATAAGGAAGTTGTCTTTGAGTTTCGTGCAAGGCTGTACGAGTGCAAGTAGCTCACACGTGGCAATGTTCCAGTGCTGTGTGCAAGCGATTCAGCACAGAACTTGGTTATTTATTTATGCCTCTCTGTGGTAAAAAGGCCTACCTTTTAAGTAGACGTAAACACTGGCAATTATCTGCGAGTGCAAAACTACACCATATGTAATTCTATTGTGAAAGTGCTATTTATGTCACCAAAGAGCAAGCGTTGCTGTAATGTTTTTCCACGCATAGCATTGCGAGTCGTTCCACCGGTTCTGTCGACCGGTGCATGGCACGAAGAAAACAAATTCTGGTTCTTTGAAGGAGCTAGGGCAATTGTTGGTAAGCAGAAACATGTGGGTGAAAGAGGCTTTTTATAGAAAGTAAACCTGGACCGATCCCACGTACAATAAAATAATGACTGACCCGAGTTGTCCGTGATGGAGGCTTCACAAGCAGTAATGCAGGCCCACGGGAGGCCCGGCACTGACTAATAATTGCGATAAAAATTATATGGACACTCTCGGCTGGTTTTTGCCGTCGCCCTTGCCGTCATTTCCCGGATATGTCTATGTATGTAGATATACTTAAAATATGTGCGTATATAGAATTAAATGTATATGTAATTATATAAAAATACACCAGAAGAAAGAAATTGTCCAAGTGTGCCACCGGGATTCGAACCAGCGACCCCTCGCTCCTCATCGCGCCGCTTTAAAAAGATCGGCCGCGTACCACCTGCTGTGCAGATTACTCACGGCGAGCTATTTATATGCACCAACTAACACTGGCCGTATGCAGATCTCGGAGGTGCTTCCGCGTGTGCCGTGTCACACGCGTGATCGCCGGCAGGGTGCGCTTTAAAGCAATGATCCTAGATTTCGCTTCTGTTTGAATTGAGCCCTTTAGACGCGCACTACAAAGTGGGCCATTTCTGTACCCACGCACGATGTGGAACGCCAAGTAAACAATGCGTCGAACTCCACCGCGCGGCAAGAGGGCCACTCAACGCACCACATTTTTTCAAGAAAAGAAAAATATATAAGAGCGTTGAGTTGTAGCGCGCCGCTCACAGGCGCATAGGTAACTGGGACAGCTGTTACTTCACGCTCATGCTGCGTATACCAGTGCGTTTTTTTCGAGCGTCCTTTCTTGTGTTTGAGCAGCGCGCTGCAAATGTCGAGCTGTGACCGTTGTTCATCCTTCATCCTGTGCGTGTTCTTTTCGTGAATCATTTGCGCTTGAGGGCCACGCCAGAAGTATCGAGCTGCTTGGTGCTCTCCTTGTGACTTTGTAATTTGTTGCTATTGCATTCATGCCTTCGCCTTTGCGGCGAAACTGTGACTTTTTTCCACCATCATCATCATTTTCAGTCAACTGATGTCAACTGCAAGACGAAGACTTCTCCATAGGATATCCATTTCTATCCTGTCCTGTGCGAGCTGTTTACATTTTACCTCCACAATATACTTAATAATTTCGTGTCTTCCTGGACTGCATTTGCCATCCCTTGACAACCATTCTGTTGCTGTTACAATCTACACGTTTGTCCTACGCATTACGTAGCCAGCCCGCGTTCATCGATTTCGTTTCATGTCAACAAGAGTAGCCTCTACACTTGTTTGTTCCCTGATCAATTCTGCTGTCCCCTTATCTCTTAATGTGACTCCTACAATTTTTCGTTACATTCCACGCTGCGTGGCCCTTAACTTTTCTTCAATGTTGTCCTCAATGTCTAAGCCCAAGTTTGAAATGACAGTATGCAGTGATTGCATACTTTTCGTTTTATTTACAGCGGCCGATATCCTGTCATTACTTGGGAGTGCTTGTCGCATACGCTCCAGCCCATTGTTACTCTTCGGTAAATATTCATTTTCTTGTTCGGCTCCTTTGTTAGAAATTTCTGTGGTTGTGAAATTGTTTAATTCATTTGAACAGCAGGGGTGCGTAAATCTCGGTTATCGTAAAACTAATATATATTGTTCTAAGCAACAGCACGAAAGCTAGGCAAGGCGCCATTTTACATGAATTCGGTAACGTGATACGTTGAAAGCCTGCTGAGGTATTTCTCGAGAGTTGGAGATTTCTCCGACAACGGAATTTTTCGTCCTTATGACCTAGATTCCCTCCTTGATACCACTTTTGATCACAAAAATGAGGAGCGTTGGAAATGCAATTTTCTACCAAGAACTCCTGCTGCGTAACGGTCAGATATTGCATGACCGAAATGTCCGATGGACCTTTCACTACACCGCTATACTGCACTAGCCCGCGGCGGGCGCGCAATGCACTGTGGGGAAAAAGAGCTGGCTGCCCTACGTTCAACATTCTTCCTACTGTGTGCTAACGGAATGTTGTGCGTGTGCTAGATTATTGTGCCGCGTGGATTACTACAGGCTTGTCCTTGTGACACAATTCATTAAGACATGGAAACGGACTGACGTGCTGTGTTCCAGGTCAGGCACGTAGCCAGGAAATTTTGTTTTGGGGGAGGGGGGCAAGGCCTCATTGTTCGAAAGAAAGTCCTTCCATGGCAAAAAGAGGAAAAGTTACCTGGGAATATAGCAGGCTGAACAAATTTGGGGGGGCCAGGGCCCTCCTGCGCCCCCCCCCCCAACTTGCCTACGTGCCTGTTCCAGGTGGTGATACAACACGATGTTGCATCCACGCATTTTGACGCGTACTCGTGGCTAAGGTGCTCGACTGCTGACCAGAAGGTCACGGGATCGAGTCCCGAACGTGGCGGCCGCATCTTTTATTTAGGCGGGAATGCTTGACGTCCGGGTACTTATGTTTGGATGCAGGTAACGAACCCCAGGCGGTCGAATTTTCCGAAGCCCTCCACTACGGCGTCTCTCATATTCATATTGTTGTTTTAGGACGTTAAACACTATCAGTTATTAATATTATTATTGGATGCATATTGTGCCACTGTGTTCATCGAAACGACAAGTTGATGAGGGAATAAGAGGATGGCGCGGCGGATAAACCGGCAAGAACGAGGAGGATGGTTTACACTTTGGATATCTTCTGCGCAAGGGAACTTGCCCAGTTTGTAAATTCTGTAGCCTTCAAAGACATTTTTCGTGCTGCCAAGCTGCCTGTTCGCGAGTACTAACACTGACCTCGCTGAATGACGAGAGAAAATCTGTAAAACGCGTCCTCCAAGCACATTTAGGCAGCCTTCAAAACGAAGGAGTCGTGGGATTTGCCGAGATACCGCAGCTGCAAAATAATTATGAAATGTTTAGCGAAGGAAATCAAAAGTTTCGCTGAGCCACACTTTGTACTCGGTGTGATGTTTGAGGATAGTTATACATGACACTGAGTTTTTTTAATCCTTACAATGCAAAAAAGTATAGTCAAAACCCTACAGTTAAAGTTTAGAGAAAACATTGGTCATCAAAAACACGCACACTGTCGAAATCAGCCGAAGAAGGTTTAGAAAAAACAAAGGCTATTAGAAACACGCACACTACAGAGCTGTCCACCGCGGTGGTGTAGCGGTTACGGTACTTGGCTGCTGACGCAAAGGTCGCCGGTGTGGTCCCAGCCGCGGCCGTCGCACTTCCATGGAGGCAAATTGCTAGAGGTCCGTGTCCAGGTTAAGTCCAGGTTAAGTCCAGGTTAAGGAACACCAGATAGTCTAAATTTCTGGAGCCTTCCACTACGGCGTCCCTCATAATATTATCGTGGTGTTTAGACGTTGAACAACAGATATTAATTTTATTACACTACATGGCTCTATCGTTGGGAGGATCGCGCGTGCGTTGTACATTCCCGATATAAACAGCGATTCGTTAGAATTACAAGCCCGCTCTGCGCGAATGCGTTGCATGCAAGCTGTTTTCTGCAGCTAAGGGCTCGTTCCACTCAGTTAAAGAGGTAACTGTTAGCGAAGTGTTTATTTCCATTGGTTCTGCTGACTTGATATGCAGCGCATCACATGCGTTGCAAGATACAACGTGGTTTACTCTGTAGCCTACGAAGAGAAGCGCGATATAAGAACAATTGATAGCTGCATGATGAGAAGGCGTGTGAAGCGGCGAACCACGTTCGTTACTACAAGCCCGAGCACGCGGCTGAAGAAGACGACGGAGTTCGAACCTATTTTTCTTTCTCTATGGTTCGGCGCTGTTTTTCCTGCGATGCACAGCGCCGGCGCAAGGTGGCGCGTACGACTTTCAGGAAAGTTCCAAGGAACAGGCCACACATGCAAATTCTCTTTCGTTGGGACAGTGACGGCTCTTGGCGAAGGTAACATTTATGATTGGGTTCCAACCTACTGCAATTCAGCTGCGTTAGAAGTTCAACCAACGGTAATGTACTGTCTTTGGAGCCCAATGAGTACGGGACAGCTTGCTTAGTTTTCCTGGTAGACCGCCATTCTTAATCGCGTTACCATGCAATGTTCTGCTGCCTATATAAATAGCTTTATTCATAACCTATGCAATGAAAACAACTTCGAAAAACGAAATTGTATTCGCATTTTATCCTTTATCCAAACGACAACAGCATGATGAAATTGCCTGGAATGCTGCGGTTTCAAAGGGAGCTACAAATCCTTGCGAAGCATGGTGAACGTTCAATCAAACGAAGCTCAGCAGCCATAGCAATGAATGGATGAATGAATGAAAAGACATCCGGCAACCTTAATGTTACATTTGAGTGTTTTTATTGGCGCTAGTCTTAGCATCGGGTGAATAATTATCGCAGTTGCGTAGATAATAAAACGAAATGAGACTGTTCTGCAACTGGTGTGTTTTATCATGATGGCACATACCCGCAAGAAAACGGTCTCTTCCTTCAGAGAATTACTTCAATTAACTTAAACACAATTGCGTACTTCGGCAGCGCAACGTCGCACTGCTGAAAGGGATCGCAGAGGCGACGTATAAGGAAGTGCATGCTTAACGTGCTCCGCCAGGTGCCTCAGCGGACTCGTTCGAAACCCAAGTATTGAACGTCGCTGTCCCTGCAGGGACTCGTCCGGAAACCGTCGTCCACGCGATGGCATCAATACTTGGCCCTTCAGTGGTACACTGTGTTCAGTATATGGAAGGCATGACCTTCCTAGTCACCGTCAACAGCATGGCTTCCATAACACTAATCATCGACTGTGGCTACCTGACCATCGGTGGCGAGCGTATTCAAGTCGTTCCTGTTGACCCGCAGGTAACTTGTGTCGCCTGGTTATTCCTACCGCCCTTCGTCCCCAGGGAAGTCCTCGTCCAGGCCTTGTTTCCAAACGGCAAGGTGTTGTCTGTAAACTCTGCCTTCCTGAGCGCACGACGCAGAGTCTTCACAGGCACACGTTTTGTTCGGATAGAAATGAGCGCCACGAATCCCGTCCCCAACGGCGTTCGAGTTTCTGGACGTTGGGTCACGCTGGACTACCGTGGGCTACAACGTGTTTGCCGTCGGCATGACTCTGTGCCCAATATAGTGCACATTGTACAGCACCGCTTTAAGGTGATAGCGTTAGAGAGCTTGTTTCGCAGAAATTCCAGTGTCGGCGTCGGTGACGGCGTCGGTCTCTTTGGTGGTGAGCGAAAAATTCAGAAAGATGCAAACAAAATAACCAATAAAAATAATAGCATATCCACGGGGTGAATGATGAGTGGGGAGAATCTCCGGAGGGAATCATCGGTAACCGTGAAACTCTTCCGTAAAATTCGCACAGTACATCATATAAAGTGTGTGAAAAACCGCCTATATATTAAATATCAAACATTTATTGTACTGTTGGTTTACGTGGTCCCTTCCTTATCACCGCTTTGTGATCGGCGAAATGTAGCGAAAGTGTCCGCTCCCGAGCGAAAGAGAAAGCGCGCCAAGAGCGAGCGCCTTTTACGATCGCAGGCATCCAATGACATGCGCCATTCGCATTATACAAGCGCCATGTGACATCTTTAAACAGCAACTCTAAGAAATGCATGAAACGTCATCTAGTGAGAAATTCATTAAACTAGAGGTCTATGAAATACATGAAACGCCATCTAGTGAGCAATTCATTAAACTAGAGCTGGCTACATACATACTACTACAGAGGAGGGAACGACTCACACCCTAAGGAGCTTCGCCCCTAAAATCTTCGGTCCCATTCAGGATCGAAACCGGGCCGTTTGCGTTTCAAGCAGGTGTCCTCCCACAAAGCCACGATCTTACTTGCAAGTGCTTCGAATAAAATCACACTGCATAAATGCCATGTAATGGAATGAGTCTCCTTAATGCATATAATTTTGCGTGGCAGAAGCGCATAATCGCGCAAGGCGACGCTTAACTGCATCAACTGTTTCAGTGCGATTTTCATGTGCCCATCGCCCCTAAACACACACGCAGAAACTACAAACAGCTCCAAAAATGGACAATTATGTCCAACTAGCCGAAAACATATCAAGCAAACAGCAAACATTAGATAATGTGCTGCCATCTGTGAGACATTGTGTAAAACATGTCTCGACTACAGGAGAGCCTTTATGGTTCCACCGTTCTAGCATAGGGAAACGCGTGCGCGCGTGTATATGTGTGCGTGTGCGCGCGTGTGTGTGTAACACACATTATGCTCTTAGTGGTTGTAGTGCGCACTAGGGGCCCGATTTCGCTTTCGCGTGCAACTCTTAAAAGCGAAGCTTAGTGTCCCCCAATTTTTGTGGTCCCTGCGGCGTTCATGGACACGAAAGCGAAGGCTGCGACTGCCCCTGTGAACTTTTTCAAGATGGTCACTCCCCTATGGAGTGCCCAGTGCGGCGTTCATATTCGGATGCTGCTGTGCGGACCTTTCCGCCTCTACGGACCACGTCATATGCGGTAACACCTGCTAGAAACCAGAGCTCTAAACGGAATATTCGAAAATTCACCTCCGGAAGCTACGTTAAAATTAAACGAACAAGTGCTCAGCTTGGCCAATCCCAATACGCATTGTCTGCCCGCTTCGGCTACAAGAAAAGAAGACACCATGGTTGACGTGGCGTCCATTCCAGGAAAGCACAACGTGTCATGTTTGCTTGCGTCGTCTGTCGAGAAGTGAACGCACCAAGGGACCGACGTGCCGGCCGCTTCCTTAAATCCAGTTGCTGAATGTGCCGTAGTCTTCGACATTTTGAAGTGTATGGACGCTGGCGTTTCGTTAGGTGCCGCGTTAGAACCGTATGAGCCAAACACATTGGTTCCTTCAGAAAGCCAGGCTCGCAACTTTATGGAACAAGTTGCAAGACGCTAGGGGAACTCTTTACTGACGCCCCTTGAGGAGCAGCCAGCGGTGAAGGTCGTTGCTGGAGACAACGTTGACCCTGCAGCCGTACTGCTACCTGAATCATCGGAAAGCAGCTTCAGCCTCGCAGTGCACAGCAGCATTGAGCTCTCATCTGAAACGAGGATAATCCTTGAGGCCTTCACAAATAAAGATTTTCTCTCTCTCTCTCTCTCTCATCTGAAAGAGAAATCCATAGCCTCTCTTTTGTTACGCATGGCATAACTGCGTACACGTTGGCGAGGTCAGCATTTAGGTTTTCCGTTTCTCTTGGTCAAGAAAAGGAACTTGATCGCCTTGAACATAGCTACATATTTAGCGTAATGGCAGTGTTTGGTTCTCGAAACACTTCGTTCAGCTTCTGAGAAGTATGTATAGAAATATACACAGTACGTTCTTTCTTGATGGTAATGAAAGTGCCCAATTCCCTGTTACGCGCGGGGTCTGCCAAGGTTGTCCTCTGTCCCCAGTAGCTTTTGTACTCAGCCTCGAACCATTTTGCTGCGCTTACTACTTACTGATCCATACATTCGAAACCTTCCCCTACCTGGTAGCGGTGCCGTGAAGGTGAGAGCTTTCACCAATGACATCATGTTGTATCTGAAGAACGAGGAGTTTATCCCGTAGCCTACGGCTTTTTGTGGAATATGCGGCTATATAAGACGCTGCGTTAAACTTTTCGAAATGTCAATATTTGTTCATTGGTTCCCCATACACCGGCCTAAGTGCCTTTTTCGGTCTTCAAAAAAGCTACTCTATTCGCATTCTGGTGCTTGATTATACCTACTACGGCATATCAGCCACGCTGTGGGTTTCAGTACTTGAAGATGTAAAACGGCACATCCAGGAAGGGTACATATCCCATTCAGGAGAGCTGCTTGTTGGGCAAGTTGGTACATACTTAGTTAACTACAAAAGAAGCCACAAAACGTCGAAAAACGGAAAAAAGCAGAGCGGCAGAAAACAGAGACAGAGCGCAGAGACGTGGCCACGTCTATGCGCTCTGTTTCAGTTTTCTGCCGCTCTGCTTTTTCCGTTTTTTGACGTTTTGTGGCTTCTTTTGTAGTTAACTAAATACATATCCCATGTCGTACAGCCCGCATTGGGAATAACTAGGTCGTTGGAATACCTACTTGGCTCTTTCTTCTGTTCTGGTGGAACTGAGCTAGTTTGCCTTGCTGCGCTTGCGCAACCATGACACAGAGGTGCGTTCGCATTCTCATCGTGGTCTCTTCGCTGCCGGATGCTTGCCCTGCGATTCTTGCTTCGCTTGTTACACGGTGACCAGTGTCCCGCGCGTGATCTTGCCTGTTCTTTCTTAGGCACTAACATACGCTATTTGTTACCGGAAGAATGGCTTAACCCTGCACCGCAGCTACATAACATGCCTGCATTTTACTCCAAGGCAGTAGCATTTTATCGCCACGCTTAGCAAGGTTGTCATGATGCAGATATTCCAGAAAACCATGTTGTAGATACAACGGCTGCACTGCTGCTCTCTCTGCTTCCTCCAGCCCGTCTAGCGCGTTCCAGTCGTCTCTCGTGCAGCGCGATAACTGCACCCTTTCTGCCTGGCCATCTCCGCAACCACATGTGGGGTCTGGGATGGAGAGTATTCCCAACACGAGACAGACAGGTGAGGCATGGTCCCATCTTTCACTTGTCCTAACTTCCCGCTACAAGAGTCCAACCAGCATGTGCTGCAGCATTGTGTAATCGCAAGGGTATTGTGGAGAGCCTAGGATTTTATAGTTTTGTCACATCTTGTCGTTTCTCGCTTAGTCGCTTTGCACGCCTTCTAATTGCTGCAGGGTTTTTTCGTTTGTCGTGTAACAGGAAAAGGCTGTCGCAGCAGGTCACCATCATCGTGCTCTGTTTTCGACTCTGGAACGGTTGTACTCTGAAATGCTCACCCTTTTTCGGAGGAACTTGTGTTCCTTGGAGAGGACGAATTTGTTCGGCAGTGGTCGTGCCACTTTCTGTCCGAAGTTAATTGGCGTGCGCGCCTAATATTTCATGTGGCCTGGTTCTTGTAGCCAGGTTTCACACAATGATTTTATACACATAATCTGTTCGGAATAATTGTCTCGATGTGTGCATGTCCCTGTAGGCGTGTAGGTTCTTTTATACACACACTTCATGCTAACACTGTCAATTATGTAAATTACCTGCGCCATTACATTTGCTTGCTAGGATTTTTTGGACGCCTAGTTGGTGCACACTGACAAAAATTATTTAGCGCCAATTACTGCCTTCAGGATAGGAGGCATTTGGAAGGTCTCTGCAATGCACCTGGTTTTGCATTGCCTCCGTGATCAGTCCAATTCTGGCTAGGTAGCGATATGATGTGACGACGTTTTACGGTGATGACGGTGCAAAATTTCACGCTCTGGGACGTCCTGATGACACTTTGCATCACTCGTGCTGACACCGCCGACGCCGACAGCCAATTTTCACGTTTGACGAGGCGTCTGAGGCTTCGCCTTAATAAATAAATATATCCGCGTAGAACATACATTATCTTAGACGCTACATAGAGAAGCCCAGGGAAATAGCTTACTTAGAAAAAATACTCATAGACAATTATAGACTTTCGTACAAGGCTTCCAAGTGTATCTGCTGAGTTGCATTCAAGTCTCACTCAATGCTTAACTGATTCGCCAATTTTATCACTTTTAGTGAACTAGGCAGACCGGAAAGTTACCGAGCACTTGCGAGTAACAAGCCGGAGAACCCAACTACAGAATAAATTTTCACCAACGGCTCATTTTCCGGCGACTTCATACGGGAAAGAAGTTATGATAACGACAGCCAAGGTGCTGCAAATGAGGTGGTCGAATGTGTAAAACCTGCTGTCATTGGCATTTCTATATGGTTGCTTTACAATAGGGGTATAACTATAAAAATCTCGGGTATGAAAATTCCATCCATAATTCAGAGCTTTGAAAGAAGGGCTCGAGTGTTGGGCATACCATTGTCATATTTGCTTGATCCACTGAATCGGAGGCGAATGTCGTCGGAGTGCATCTCAATAAAAAGATGGAGAGCAAAATAAAAGCCTTCCATAGAAGAGGCAGGTCTCCCGTCGACCTACAATGCCTCCTGATAAGAACAAAAGAGGTGCGCAAGAACCGGTGCACAAGCGTTTGAAGAGTCCTTTGGGCGATGTGTAGTTTTATTGTTATTTCACCGCTGGTTCCCACGTGTCTTTACGCCCGTATGTCTAACAATCTTGTTGCCAGGCTGCCATCTCTTTGAAGCTCAGACAAAATGCACATGTTCATCATGTTCATGCACATGACTGCAACAACGACGCAGCTTATCCAAAAATAGAAAGCTGCAACTTTTAACTTTGTTTTATTTATCCTAGCATTTGATGGCCCAAATATTTATACACTAAAACAAAATCAACACCAACGGCTCTTATAAATAGAGCGCCTGATTTAAAAGGCAGCCTCGATGATTCTGCTTTCCTGTCTTCCAATGAACTCACACTCAATATAATGCTACTGAGCTGCGTTCGTTTGGAGATAATCTGACCGCGCTTTGCTGAAATCTAGCTCACCCTGATTGATTACGAGAAGTCTACTCGGTCACAGTCATGCGGCTTGACTCAGCAGATGCAAATTGAAGCAGACCCTCCTGGTATACACGTTTTAAGTTACACCAGGCTTAAAAACAAAACATTATGTAATGAGGAAGTTCCATTATTGTTTGGTGCATCGCTGGACGAATACGTGTGGCTCACGCGTGATAATGTTGCAGTGTCGTGCGAACGTGCTTCAGCACAGAACTGGGTGGTATATTTGTGCCTTCGTGTGGTAGCAAGGCCTGCCGTGTGGGTAAACGTTGACTATCTACATTATCACATAGCAGGTATTGCTGTATTGCTTTATAACGCCAGTGCTGGGCAGTATCGAAGTACACATGCATCTTAGATACTAGCTTAGAAACGCTCAGGCAATCTTGTATAACAATCATGGTACTTTGGACAGGCGGGGTATCAGCATCTCTATTTTCGATACATCGATCGAAGTATGGTGCATTATCGTGATAGTATTTAGGAGCCCGTAACACAGAAGCTCTGTTGTGGGTGTCAGCATCGAAGTTGGCGCGTACGTTGTTAGTAGTGCGCGAAAAAAATCGGCGTTGTCCGCGAGCGAAAAATCGCGCTGGGTGCGATGCAAGTAGTAAAAATGATGAGCGCGAGCGGAAGTTGAACCTAGACCTTCTGCTACGAAACAGGCGTTCTGCCGCAGATTCACGCCGGTGCTCTTGCTTCATGGTATTTATTAAAATGCATATAGAAATGCACGTTAAACATTACCACAAGTAGCATGAAGCAGGATTGCGAACAGATAGTGACAGTAAGCGCACAAGCATTACTATGAAATTGCTCGACGGATAACCTAAAGTGTACTACTGCAGCGACAAGTCTTCACATTGTGTTATACAGCAGAGGTGGTCAGGCCAAGTACCTCAGAAATATGGCGTAGCAGTTTGGTGTAATGTCGAGTCTGTCGTAAGTCTCCCTCAGGTGAACAGCCATTCGAGTGAAATGTGTGCTTGAAGAAATGGTGCGTTCTTCATTACGGTCTCGAATACCCGTCTCGCACAAACATGCATAAAAATGAGAAAAACATATGAAACAGTACTTCTTCAAGAGATGTTGACAAAAAATGACGCACATTGTAAGAATCAATGACCAAAATTTTGTTCAGCGTACGCTGAAGACAATCCCTGAACATAATGGCGTTTCTTGAAGCTAACAGAGCAATGCTCTCTTGTATCCGGCACATCGCGGAGACGGCAGTGCTTGAATACTTTTCGGGGCAACAAACCTAGAATGGGGTGTCAGTTAGTGTGAGGAATATCGCTAACCTTTTAATTTGAGAATTTTGTCAGGCGTAAGCAAATGGCCCTTTTAAATTTCAGATGCACATGATCATGATGTCGGAAAGTATGTAAAAATATCTGCGCCCACTTTTCAATCAAAATTTATTTTTAACGAAATTAATCTAATAAGCAAATAATTTTTATATTACCTTCATTGGGATTTATTTATTTATTTATTTATTTGTATTTATTATTTTATCTATTTACTACTTAAAATTATTTGAAAGGGATATCAAAATGCCCAATAGTCAAATTGTGAGTGTTCAATAGATGATGATTAAAGAAAATTTTAATTTGCCGATACAATGTTGCCGAGCTGGCAAGCTCGGGGTCACTCTAGTTTGGTGGGACCTTCAGTCCAGGAATCCTCTAGCTGCGATCACCTCGCGGGCCCTGGCGAGAAGTCCCCGTTGGTCGTCCAGGTCCCGCGCGGAGATATTGGCATCCGACGTCTCGGCGAGGAGATTCATGTGTGCGGTCGTTGCGGGCTTGCTATCGGCATCTTGGTGGCGCCACGGACACTCGAGTATTAGGTGTGCCAGTGTGCCAGGAATGTCGCAAATGAGGCAGTTGCATGCATGAAGCGACGGGTAGATGCGACGTCGCAGGCTACCGTGCATGTACGTGTTTCTTTGCAGTCTTCCGAATGCGGCGGGTTCTTGCTTAGTGAGCATGGGTAGAGGCGGCGGGTACAGCATGCGAGCCAGGGGATGGTGTTGCAGTACGTCGTTAAACATCGATGGTACGTTCTCCACTTCTGCTGCAGCGCTGGCTAACCGCGGGTCGAGCGAGGCGGTGCAGGAGGTCCGGTTGACATGAGCACAGGCCGCGGCGTGAGCTGCTTCGTTTCCCTCGAATCCCTCGTGCCCCGGAACCCACACTGCGCAGGTATAAGGAAGCATAGTGCTGCTAATACTCATAATGTTGAGTGCCTCTATTGAGGTTTGGCCTCGCGTGTAATTGCGGACGCCAGAGTGGGAGTCTCTGAAGACTACGACCACGCGCGTACTTGTCGTTGTGTTGAGGGTGATCGCCGCTTGTTCCGCCGCCTTGGAGCTGCGCACCCTGACGGTGGCAGATGCCAGCTCTCTTCCTCCTGCGTTGACTGCACTTAAAGCGTAGGGGTTTTAACGCCAAAGCGTTAAACAGCTCCATTTGCAGGAGTTCTCGTGTCGGCGTCGGTGTCGATGTCGTTGGTTGTGAGCAAAAAGTCATAATCTTGTCTGTGATCGAAAAATCGAGAAAGATGCAAATAAAATAAATAATTAAAAACTTTGGTTTGGGTGATAACCAAACTCAGGCCGCGTGCATCGCAAGACGGTAATCTACCACAGAGGTCCGCTATTGCTTGAAACTGCTTCTGAAAAAAAAAAAACACTATATGAATGTCATGTAGTAGAAGGAGTTTCCTTAACGCATGTAACATTGCGTGGCCGAAGCGTAGAATCGTGCCAGGCGTCAAAACATGTGAATTGCGCAAGAGTGGGTATTTGGAAAACCCATCTATTATAAGCGCTCAGATATATTTAATCATCACGAGCTACAAAAGCATCAACAAAGTTAAGAGCTGCGTAGGTTCTAGTGTTGCTTTACGGACGCGTAGTGGGCGCTTCGCTGTTTCGCAAAAGGAAGAATATATGACGTAGTGGGCGCATAACAAGTGTATTTGCAGTAGGCATTCAAGGATAGCTTGAAACGACCAATGTTACGCGTACAGTCGTTCGTTTCCTTACTGCACGGTTTAGGCATGCGCCGAGAACAGAAGAGTGGCTAGCAGTTGAGAAGGCGCTACGCACGGGTCCCGTTTACGATATCGCGTTCTTCTCTTGAAGGCGAAGCTCGTGCGTCCTCGAAGTGTTTTACTGGAGCATTTTCCGCGTCGACGTAAATATAAAATTAATGCCTTACTTCGGCACTGCATGCATTAAAGTTATATCAATAAATCAGATTACATTTTCTTCAATAAATCAGTCAATCAATCAATCAATCAATCAACCAATGGGCACTGTCCCCTCTCCCCTTTGCCTCTCTCCCCTCCCCTCTTAACGCCCCCTCTGAAACGCGGGCTCTACATGCCGAAACGCTGCTTCGCATCGCCTCATGGTCCCCTTTAGCGGGAGATGGTGTGATTTTTTAATATAGAAGATATACCTTTACCTAGATTTGAATGAGCCTGTTATGCAAATGGGGTGTCGGAAGTTTAATGCAGACGAAGTCCAATGGAAGCTATATATTCTAATAAACAAAAACGAATGACAGATGCAGTCGAGCACTGGTAACAATAATTACAATATTTTCAATAATTAGCTTCCCAGATAAAACTATTAGGGGGAATCTTGAATCTTTAGAAAAAGAAAACCTGCCAGTGTTAATAGCGTACCTTTCTTTGCCTTCTTTATGCTTAGGAAAATACGTTGCCAACAGATGCCACAGAATGTATTGCTGTTCTAGCTAACACACTCTCGTAAAGCATATAGCTCACTGGAAGCATTTAATAACTGAATATTCAATGCATATCACTGTTAATATGTGAAGGTAGATTGAAATTTGCAAATGCTCTTCCGTCGACTGTTTAATACCCGCTGTTACGCACTGTACATCTATATGAAACGCAAGATCACCGTATCAAGAAAAGCCTCATATGGCACAAATGGCATATATCCAATAATCTTGTATGATCATACAAAAGCCGATGTGATCAATATGTACTCGAACGAAATTACGGGATACGTGGCGTATGTGTCATATGAAGTTTTTTTTAATAGAGGGGCACTAAAGAAGCAATCTATGTTTTGTTACGTTCTTTTTGCTGCGACAGGCTCACAATTTCCTTAGCGCCCGCATCATCGTTCAAGGCACGTGATAAAAGAAAGAACTCACAGAATCGCTTATGCATTCATCTGTGAAGAATTGACGGCGAAATCAATCGTCTTCGTTTCCTTCTCAGTCGATTTATTGGTCCCTCCGCGGACCCCTCCGAAAGCTTTCTCAAGCTAAGGCTTTGCGCTGCCTCCAGGATCGGAGGCATTGCAAGCTTTCTGCACCTCGCCTGGTCTCTCTCTGCCTCCGTGATTGGCCAATCTATGACGAAGTAGCGATGTCGTGCGATGAGCTGACAAATTTTGGCAATCTGTCACGTCATGTTCACGCCATAAGTGAAGTCATGACGCGATGGTTTTTACTTCACTCCTGGTGACGCCGACGCTGACGGTCGATTTTCGTGATTTCGCTCTTAAGGCTTTAGCTTTCAAAAGTAATTTCTAGAGAATACATGAGAGCGTTCACTGAAATGTCTATAAATTGGCTTTGCAAGTCCAGCCATCTTCTAAGGTATATTTTCTACCACCATGTTTCCTTATTTCTGTCTTCTACCACCACGTTTATTTCTTCATTGACAAGCGGAAGCCACACAGTTCCTAAAAGGTTGTAACGTGAAATCCATCCGTCTCTTACTTAACAGAGACTCACGAAGCACACACTGGTGGCGTCATATGATGTTTAAAAAATTTTCATCATTTGTTCGTATCTGCATGACTCGCATATTTCCCAACGTAAGTTAATAACAGCTGGCTGACTTACGTTGTGGACAAAGCGTACGCATATTCTGAGATCATAACCGAACAGAAGTTGACTAGTTTGCTGGACGTGTTCAGAAACAGCGAGAGCAGAATATAACCCGCAGGCACTGCTGTTGGAGCCGGATAACTAACGGCATAGCTAGCTTAAGTTTTCCTAAAAGACCGCCGTGCATGACCTTTTACTCGAGGGTAGAAAATGCGATGCGCAGAGCGATGTTATCGATTTGGTCTTTACACGGAACATGGCGGCGATGGTGAACACCTGTCCAGAGTGTCCATATAACTGCTATTGCACTAAAAAACATACAGAAATCGTCGAAGCGCGCTCACATATTTCCTGGAAAGCTGCATCGTGTCCGCTGTAAAAAGTTAGTCTATTGGAAGAATCAAATAATCCGGCGCCTGTTCCATTGGTTGCGTCCTCGCCTTCACTACCCTTCTTACAGGGGACATCTCCTCGCCACTTATTTCTTCATAAAATACGCGTACAATGTCAGCACTAAGCGTTAAACCTATCAGGATTTTGTGCTTGCCGGCTACGCTCTGTTATCTCTGCATGCGCAGTCCCAAACGCGCGAAATGGAGCGAAATCAGTTAATCGCGCACGATAGTCGTGCGAGACCAGCACAAACGGGTGGGCGAGTGCGTGACAAAGCAGTGTGCAAGACAGTTCACAACTTTTATTTCTCGTATATGGACCAGTCGGGAGTATGTACCCTAATTATGTCACGTTAATCACGGTTCTGGCGTCACGAAGCGCACCGAAAAGACGGGAAACTCTAAGAGAGTATAACGCGCACATTTTTTTTTTTGTAATTTCAGAGGCTGTTTTGGGGCCCTTTAAAAGACAAGGCGTGCAAACAGGAACAAAAGGGAATAGTGAAGACAACAGAACCGCGCTTACAAGTGAAAAATCTTCCAGCAGCTGAAAAGGAAGCAGACACAAATACTTATCTGCGCTGATGTGATCGGGGGTCTGCCCAAAGGACCGGGGAGCAGCCAGGCCTCGGGGAGAAGTCGAGTTCAGGAGCCGGAGCTGATAACAGCAACGTTTATTTTACATGTCGTTTTGGTAGCGTGTCGTAGCGTCGTCTAGCGACGCTGCGTCGCGTCGACGTAGCCTCGACGTGGCCTGTCGAAGCCTCGTCGTAGCATAGCATGCCTGGAGCGTCTCGACGCTCGCGTTATAACGCCTGGGCCTTCCCAGGATTCCCTGCTGGAGGAAACAATCAAGTCCAAGACAGTCCAATCAAACACGTTGTCTTCATCTCCGCCCACTAAGTAAGCACCGCCTCCTTCGCACTCCGGGAAAGAGAGAAGCGGCGCACCTGGACGACGGACAGTCCCTGGAGGCGAACAAGACACAAAAGACACTATACACACCAAGAAGGGATCTCGGCGGTACACATTCCCGTAAACAGGCTGCGTTGTCAGGTGTGCCGTCAGGTGCAGTCTTTCCTTGACTTGATAGCGCCGTCGGTGCAGCTGACGCCCAGCTCCCAGTCAGGTCAAAAAGCCACAAAGGAACCATACACACAATGAACGGATCACTGCAGCGTACATTCCTGACGGCGGGCCGTGATGTCAGGTGTGTTGACAGCTGCAAACCTCTCCTTGCCTCAATGCGTTGCCGGTGCAGGTGACGGACAGCCGCCGGCAGGGTCCCAAATGTCGCATCTCCCAGAAGTCGCATCTCACAATGTTCGGACGCATCTCGCAGCAGTGCACACACGACTGCTTCCTCCGAGCAGCCTGGACTGCAAATAGTTCATCTTCAGGCCATAAAGGCGTCAAAGTCAGCCAAGCGTGTCCAAGGCGATTGAAGAGCGAACTGACGGCCTTGAAGGGCTCAGAACACTACGGCAGGGTCGTCGCCTCATCTGGTGCGTTTCGGGGAACGTTGAGGTCGAAGAAAGCAGGGCTGACGCCGCCATACCATTCTGACGATCCGGCGGCGCCAAGCGGTGAAATCCGATCATAACAGCGCATACCCACGCAAGAGGCGATACCTATCCAACAGGTGCGCGTGGCTGTCTACGCGATAGATCGCTGTTCACTCTCTTGACTTATCTTTGTGTCCGTGGTTGCACGCCCTGTCTTTTTAACGTGAACACCTAACGTGAACACCTATCTTTTTAACGTGAACACCTACCAGTGTACTGAAAAACAGTACACTGGCCAAACGGAAACTTCATTTAGAATACGCTTTAACAACCATAGATCGCATTCCAATAAGCTTCCTAGCCTACCATTATCAAAACACATTCGTTTACCTGGACATTCTTTTGAAAATATTCGGGCCACTATACTTGAGTCAGGCTTTCGTTCTCATCATGATCGTGAAGCCCGCGAGTCTTACCCAATCTATAAGTTTAACACCGTCTCAACCGGTATCAACGAAACCACAGGCACACTTACAAGCATTCCCACTAAGCACTATTTATCACAACCTGGTCTTCAACGGGATAGGCAGCTCTGTTTCTAATATCGCTCGTGTTTCTTCTACGGTTACGTTAGTAATCACCCACTATTTTTCAGCTTTCGTACCAGACTACGTGCATACGTACTGAGTTGTGTGCATCATGTACGGTGTCTGTGCTGTTTTTTAGTTTTTTTTTAGTTTCTTTTCGTATTAACTTTGATGTGTTTGAAGCGTACTTCAGGAGAAAATAAAAAGTAAAAATTGATCTTAGTGCTGTCTAGATTGTCTGTTTGCGATCTCAGACTGTTTGCAGTTTAATGCTAGCATGTGATTACGTTCCTGCGAAAAAAATAGATAACGCGCAGATCTCATGTTATTCCCCCCGCCTTTTCCTCCAAGTGACGTACAATGCAATAATTCTGTCATATCACTAGTGTGTAATGCCATATCAACTGCGTGTGCAATCTATCTTACTTTGTGAAACCTGACTTCGCTGCCACGAGTCCCAAATGTGCGCGCATGAATCTATGTCGACTGCGTGTGACCGCTATCACATGTTGTCATTCTTGCTATCGATAAGTTCTTTGAAACTATCTACTTTAAGCGTGTTTATAAGGAAACCCACCGCGATGTACTTGTTACTTTGACAAAGTCTGGGCCACCAGACGAAACGTTAGTGAAAATACACAGTGCGAAACCAAGGAAATTCGTAGTTTCTTTCTTCATTCCTTATGCTATCGGAGTCCGCGTGATTCTTTTCCCACTACAATATATATATATATATATATATATATATATATATATATATATATATATATATATATATATATATATATATATATATTTATATATGTATATATTATGTCTCGATTCCCCGTTCGGGTTAAAAGAAAAGACTAACGGTGGCGCGGCGCAATTATGGCACGGCGGCGTGATAACTCTCGGGACTTCCGCGGCGGCGCGACGCGCGGCGCACAGGTCTATTGCACTAAGTCGTGCAAAGCTTGGCATAGCGAAGCATGGACCCGTGACTACTAGTACGCCCCGTCGAACGACACCGCTAGCTTCGAGGTGCGCCGCTTCCTCCTCGGGAGAACGCAGACCAGCTATGCACTATAGAGCGAAGGTTTCACGTGATATCTTCGTCGGTGGGCGTGGCTTAGCTACTGTGCATGCGTGGCTTCGCCAGGGGCGCGGTATCTGGTCGCTAGACGACGCGGTGCTTGCTTCCCCTTTCTTTCTATCTTTTCTCTCTCTCCACTTCTTTCTCTCTGTTTCGTTGATGTTGTCTCTGTCCCTCATTTTTCTCTCTGCATTTCTTTCTCTCTGTTGCTCTCTTTCTCCTTCGGTCTGTGCTACGCTTTACCCTCTTCCCTCCTCCTCACCATCACATCTATACTCCCCATGCTCACTTCTCTTTCCCGAACCCTTCCTGCACTATACTATACACGGCTATGCTATGATCTGCTAGCTTGCCTGAGTGCCGAGTGGTTAAGACACTCGCCTTCGCATCGATGGTACTCGGGTCGGATGCCACCTCGTGAAGATTTTTTTCGGCAAGAATTTTTCATTTTCTTTTTCCTTATCTATTTCGTTGCATATCTTTCTTTACTTCTTTCTCACTCCCTGTACTCGTTCTCAGGTAACCGCACGCTGGCACATACCCGTTAAGATGATGACAGTTCTCTGCGATCGACACAAGAAAGGATTTGCTAAACAGCTTCGCAGTTAAATCGCGTGGAAGCGGCACCCCATTTTTTCCCTAGGAAGCTGCATCGATATGCGCTTTCAAGTGTTCGTCTTTTCCATGAATAAAATTATCCTGCGCCTTGTTCACTGTCTTTACTTGTATTTTACAGTCTTTGTTTATAGTGTGCTGTACACAGAGAATTATCATCATCATGAACCGGCACGCGCTCAATGACAGCCCACGCATTCTGTATAGAAGTTTAACAAGAGCACCTGAAACGTGCCCACCAGCTCTGCTGTGACCCAGCCTTGTTTGACTCAGTGCAACACGTCGTGGGTTTCCTGGCGGTACGGTTGAGGCATGCACCGAGAACCGAAGCCAGGCTAGCAATTGAGAAGGCGATGATGAACACGGGGCCCAATTATGCTGTCGCATTCTACACTTGAAAGTGAAACTCAAGCGTTCTGCAAGTTTTTTTTGTTTATTTAACAATTTACACGTCCAAAAGTGGAACAAATAAAGTTACAATGTAACCATTCACTTCTAAGTATAATTCAAGATGCTGTTCTATCTTGCCGTAAACTGTCGTGTCCCAAAATTATCATTATCGTGAACCGGGACTCGCTTTCTTCGTCCTCCTCTTCGTCTTCTGCATAATGGTCTCGAGATCGAACAGAGCCGGCAACTCGCGACGAGACGACGAAACCCCGAAGTGTGGATCCCGGTGGCCCATCTCCTCTCCAGGAGGAGCGTGTGTTGTGTTTGTTCGAGAATTCACGATAGAAGTTGACGGGGACGATTTGATGGAGGTTGAGAAAACGCATTGTTTCCTTTTTGTGAGGGAACTTCCTAAAATCAGTGATTTTTTTTCAGTAGCGTTGCGACAAGCATTTCTTGCATGCGACCGCACCACGAACGCTTCTATCTTTACAGCCTGTTCTGAAGCTAACATTTGTAATTCCTTGTCACAATACCCTTGCGTCTGATCCCAATTCTGACTCATGTTGTGGTCTGCATCACGTTTATCGCCGGTGGCGACAAAGTTGTAGCGGCGGGTCACATCATTGAATTTAGTGTCGTCACTTCTGCTTGCTTCCCTGACGATTGCATGCACGTGAACGCATTCGTTCTCCAGCTTAAGGGCTTAGCGATAACGCAAAAAAAAGTCAAAATCATGTTGCATGTCGAAAGAATAATAGCATAATTGAGCTGTTAATGCCCTGCAGGAAGGCAATAAAACCTCATGTTGTTCGGACATGGTTCGTAACGGCGCCTATCGCAATTTGTTGTATCCCACCTTGCGAGTCCGTTTCTGCTAATCAAATATACGGTACGATAGATTCAACTTTGGCAGTATGTCAGTCCTCAATTATTTGTGGTATGGTAATCTGTGAATCGTCAACCATTTCAAATATTCAAAGAACAAATATGTCTCCATGAGCAGTGGCAATACGTTCGCCGTGCATGTTCATTCATTACTTACGTGGTCCTTCTGTTTCTGGCTCGCGAAATAACATTTTTACTCTAAACGATATAATGCACAAACAGGGCGAGTTTCGGCGCTCGCAGCTGGACTCCCAGCTGCCGCCAACGATCCTTGCATTGTCTGTGAAGGTGGCGCAAGAAAGATGTTGAACTATTTGCACTCTTGGAGACTCAATTTATTTAATTGCGGAATAATGCAAAAGCCTAAGCAAATCATCACTGGCAGCTTTGGCCAAGCCGCCGCCATCTCTATCGAACTACAACGGTGTCTAAGCACGTAGCGCACGCAAACTGCGCATGCAACAACCATGAATGCGCAGATTACAGACTAAAAGTGAGAGACGTGTTAGCATCAACGATTTCCGTCAGCGAACGTTTCAAGCCGCCGTGATCGAAGTGCTTGCCGCGCACCATCAGAAAGCGCCTTGATGTTGCGACACATCACGAACAACTCTCAGCGATGTTGCGTGTCGCCTTGATAGGAATAAAATCTTATCTGTGGCTCTGAGCAACATGTGCGGCACTGCGGAACCGAACAATACCTCTTGTCGGATATTGAAACGTTTTTGACAGATATGGAGCGAATAATGTCGACATAGAAATAGCAGCCCCGTACACCTTCACACACCCCACTGGCGACGTATCCACACTAACGAAGCCACGGTGCTGCCACATATAGCTTGACCTCGCGGCCTGTCGGTCTGTCGGCAAAGGGAAGCACTAAGCGAAGGACAGACGGGAGGGTGCGGTAGAGGCCGAAGAAAGAAATAAAGAAATAAACAGAGACACAGAAAAAAAGAACGCTATAAAGAAAAGGAAATCTTGGTCAAAAAAAGTTCCTCTTGAGGCGGGGGGATTCCCGCGTATCCACGATCCGAAGGCGAGCGTCTTAACAACTCGGCTATCCAGGCACGCTGACAGAATATAGCATAGCCTTGTGTAGTATCGCATAGCAAGGGGGTAGGAAAGGGAAGTGAGGAATGGGAAGAGATATGTGAGGGTGAGGAAGAGGAAAAGGAGGAGGGAAAGAGCAAAGCATAGCATATAGTGAATGAGAAAGAGAGAAAATCAAAGAAAGAAAAAGAGCGATAGAAAAAGGAAACAAATATGAAGCAAGCGAAATTCAGAGATGTGAGGCAAAGGAAGGAAACTAAGAGAACTGAAGAGGGAAAGGAAAATAAAAACAACGAAATATAAAGAAAGAGGGAGAGAAAGAATACTATATAAATAGAGGTAAGAGAGAAAAAGAGAACGAGAAACAAAGAAAAATATAAAGAGAAACAATGATGGCCGCCCAGCTTTACACAGAAATATAGAGAAATAGGTTGTCCACTCAGCTGGAAGGGTACATGCATCGCTGTGCCAAGCTTTGCCCGACTTAGTACGAAATTCTCGCATTCTTAACGAGATAGCGCCAAAGAGGTCGTCTCGCAGAAATTGCGATGTCGGCGTCGGTGTCGGCGACGTTGGTTGCGAGCGAAAGATCAGCGTTGTTCGGGAACGATATTTCGAGATACATGCAAATAAATAATTAAAAACAACTTCGCTTTGAGTGGGAATCGAACTCAGCCCTTCCGGGTTACACAAAGTTGTTCTACCACAGAGCCACGAAACTGCTTGGGGCTGCTTCCGAAAAGAGCTCTATTCAAATGCCATGCAATGGGAGGAGTCTCCTTAAAGGGGTACTGACACTATTTTACGAATTTCGCTTTCTTTCCCATACAAATATCCAGTGTACAGAAATGTCTCTGAGCATGCGTCAAGCTGATAAGATATTTTAATTCGGCATTAAATTAAATTTCCCATGGCGCACCTCTTGGCATAGACAATCATTTAACGTCATGCTACGGTATAAATTCCTGTGCCTGGCGCAGCTGTTTGGCTGGTTGTGATGACGCCCGGTACCGAAACTTCCAAAATGGCCGCTCGTGCGTCGTCAACAAAGTCACGGGGTGGAGCGGTCGTGGAAACGTCACGATATCTTGTTCGAGCACGTGACCTGAAACTCATGCAGTGTCATGACGGCAGGGTACACTAGGAACTGAAACTATCCCACTGTAATTAATAATCCAGGGTGCACTCAAGCTTATCGGTACATACGTGGCGCTTATTCGTAAAAGGGCCAAACCAAAGAATCGAAACTAAGCTATACTTTACGGGAGCGTAAAGCACATCTAAATGTATTTAGGTCCTCAAGCAACTGTAATCCGGATGCGGCAATCTGTGATTGTAATGTGAACTGAAAAAGACAGTTTAGAATAAAAAATGGCCAAATTCAGCATCTATTTTAATCAAACTGGGTCAAATCTATTAAACCACCGCTGCGCCACCGATTATGACCAAACAACCATCGTGGCCGTATCCAATCTGTTTCATTTGTGACCTAGTTGCGTTGTTATAGTGTTTTCGCTACACATTTCCTTTCCCTTGTGTGATTTGGTGCTTGCTTAAGCACATGATATTTTAGAACAAAGCTCGAATGGAAAGAGTGAGGCGCCAGTTTTCCTTCTCCTGCCTGTCTGTTAGTGTTTCCTTTCGAGTTTTGCGTTACAGTTTGACGCCCTTCTCGCGCCCCAAGACGGTATAACTAGAGAGAGATATGAGATTTATTTTTGACCATGCTCTTTGCACTTCAGCCCTAAGGTGGGTGGCCTCCTCAGTTCAAGTTTGTCTCCTCAGTCCAGTCCGGATCGTTCATGTACTCCAGCACCATGTGGCGCAGGGTGTTGTGCTTGTCCGGTGAACAAAACTTGCAGTCCCTCCTGGAGGTCCCTGGATACATCGATTGCATCAATGTTCCGTGCGGGTGAGTTCCAGCCTGGAGTCTTCTGAAGGTCACCGCTTGCTCCCCACTCAGACTATTGAGTGCCGGCGGGTACCGCTTCATCTGCTTCTTGTAATGGGCCAAAATGTCTGAGTACTTCTTTCGTATGCGTTCATTCCCGTCGTGACAGTCGTCGGTACGTGTTCTCTGCGTGTCGGACGTAGCTCGACGTGCATGATCTCGAGCCGCAGCGTGCGCCGCCTGGTTCCCCGCTAAGGACTCGTGTCCCGGTGTCCAGAGGGTGGTTGTTTCTTACACCTTCGTGCTTTTTAAGACATGGGCCTTTCGGATCCTTCCGTTCATGTACCTTCGGCCCGCTACTTGCGAATTCGTTTTCACAGTTTTCCGCGTCTCCTCGCATGTAGTGATGAAATGCCAGAAAGCTGAACTGAAGATATCGGGCATCGATCTATACCTTGAAGAAGAAGAAGTCATCCGAAACGGCGCGGCATAAAACAAGCTAATAAGAAAGAAGAGTTGAATCATTCCGAAGGCCTTCAATAGATGCCAAGAACAAGAAAACGATGGCGAAAGTCCAAAATGGCGCGTTTGTGTTGCATGGAAGGACCACTCGATCTGCAACTCCAGTCATCACCATTACGACCACGCAAGAAAGCACGGCACCTATGGAAGCCGAAGGATGGTGTTAACTTGGTGCAAAATATTGCTGTATCGTTGGAGCCAAATATCATTAGGAAATATTGCATTCGCGGCGCTCTGGACTTCTTTTGCGATCTTATTCATGCCCAAAGGAAATCTTCCAATCTAAAGGAGTTATGTCCAAATTTTTTTCCTGAATACTGAGGATAATGGGTTATATAGCTTTTAGCTGCCGTACAGATTTGCTCCCAAGAACTCACGCCAACCTAAATACTATTCACTAGAAATACCTTGAAGTTAATTTTGCCCCAGTTCATTTCACTCTAGCTCACTCTCACTCATCACTACAATTCTACTCAGTGATAGTCACGTGGCTTGACTCAAGAGATTAAAATTAAACTTTAGGCAGGTCCTCGTGGCATACAGGCTTCGCGTTACTCGGGGAGCTGTTGTGAATCGTGCACATTAAATATCCAAATGCTCTCATACGATACTTATGCATAGCTCATGCATCTACATCACAAACAATAACCTTTAATAATGATTCAGGATATTAGTGCGGAGCATACAAGAATGTTTCTGATTTGCTTCGAGTAATATGACTTGTAACAAAGAAATAATCGTGACATGCAATCTACGAAATATTGGAAGTCAATTGCATATTGATAAGATGTCTTAAAAGAAACATTACATAATAAGGAAGTTGCCTCTGAGTTTCGTGCAAGGCTGTACGAGTACAAGTTGCTCACGCGTGGTAATGTTTCAGTGCTGTGAGCACGCGGTTGAGCACAGAACTTGATTATTTATTTATGCCTCTCTGTGGCAAGAAGGCCTACCTTTTAAGTAGACGTGGACACTGGCAATTGTCTGCGAGTGCAAAACTACACCATATGTAATTCCATTGTTAAAGTGCTATTTATGTCACCACAGAGCAAGCGTTGCGGTAATGCTTTTCAACGCATAGCATGGCGAGTCGTTCCACCGGTCCTGTCGACCGGCGCACGGCAGGAAAAAAAATTCTGGTCCTACGAAGGAGGTAAGGCAATTCTCGGTAAGCAGAAACCTGTGGGTCAAACAGGCTTTTTATGCAAAGTAAGCCTGGGCCAAACCCACGTACAGTAAATAATGATCTTTCTGCGTCCTCGTCTTTTGTGCGCGCTAAAAAAGTTTCGAACATAAATTCATACCAACTCGCCCAGCTATTAGTTTTACTGCAATGACTGACCCGCGTGGTCCGCTAAGTAGGCTTCTCAAGCAGACCCACTTCTCAAGTAGGCCCACTGCAGGCACACTGGAGGCCCGGCATTGACTAATAATTGCGACAGAAATAATATGAACACTCTCGGCTGGTTTTTGCCGTCGCCGTCATTTCCCGGATATGTTTATGTATGTATATATAAAAAAACAACAAAGAAAAATAAGCCAGAAGAAAAAAAATTCGATGTGCGCCACCGAAGTTCGAACCTGCAACCCCGCGCTCCTCTTTGCGCCGCTTTTAACAGCTCGGCCACGCACCACCTGTTGTGCAGAATACTAACTGTGAGCTATTTTGATCACCATTTAACGCTGGCGGTATGCATATCTCGGAGGTGCTTCCGCGTGTGCAGTGTCACATGCGAGATCCCCGGCAGGGTGCGCTTTAAAGCAATTTACTGGACGGCAGCTATAGAGAAAAGACCGGCTTTGACTAACTACCGAAAGGGCAAAAATGAAATAAGGAGGGAGGCATTTCACGATAATTCAAGGAGAAGCGCTTTACTTTTTGAAGCAAGAACGAGTTGCCTTAGAACGCGTAGATATAAAGCGAGATTCAGTAAAGAAGAACAATGCACATGCTGCGGGGATGATAAAGAAACGGCGGAGCATGTTCTGCTTGAATGTGGAGATATCCACCCAGGTGTACGTTTGGGTTCGAGCCTACAAGAAGCCTTGCGTTTTAGAGACGACAATGGAAAGCTGAACGCACTCGCGATTGAAATTAGTAAGAGACGGTTAGAGTACTGGTGGCAGAAAATGAGAGAGAAGGGACAAATATAAATATTGAAAAAAAAGCAAGGACATTCTGCCGTAAAGAGCAGAGTACTGGGCTGAGAACTGATGTTTTTTTTTTCCTGTAGTAAGATAGATTTAATTGAAGTAGAGACACTAGGCCAACACTAAGAAAAAGAAGAGTAAAGAGAACTTTTTTTTTGCTCGAGCCTGGTGGCACACTTGTCACCACTCCGTTATAAAGGGGACGCTCATAGCATCCATCCATCCATCCTAGATTTTGCGTCTGTTTGAAAAGAGCCCTTTAGACGCGCACTAAAAGGTGGCCCACTTCTGTACCCACGCATGATATGCAACGCCAGGCAAACAATGCGTCGAACGCCACCGCGCGGCAGGAGGGCAACTCCACGCACCGCATTTTTCAAGAAAAAAAAAATATATAAGAGCGTTGAGTTGTAGCGCGCCGCTCAAACACCCATAAGTAACTGGGACAGCTATTAGTTCACGCTCATGCTGCGTATACCAGTGCGTTCTTTTCGAGCGTCCTTCCTTGTGTCTGAGCAGCGCGCTGAAAATGTGGAGCTGTGACCATTGTTTGTTCGTCGTCATCCTGTGCGTGTTGTTTTCGTGAATCATTCGCGCTTGATGGGCACGCTGCAAGAATCGAGCTGCTTGGTGCTCTTCTTGTGACTAATTTGTTCCTATCGCATTCATTCCTTCGCATTTGCGGCGAAACTGTACACTTTATTCCACCCTAATCATCATTTTCAGCCAATTTATGTCCACTGCAAGACGAAGACAGGTCCATATGATCTCCAGTCTTATCCTGTCCTGTGCGATCTTCTTACATTTTATCTCTACTATATACTTAATAATTTAGTGCCTACCTTGACTGCGTTTGCCATCCCTTGACAACCATTCTGTTGCTGTTACAGTCTACACGTCCTCCTACGCATTATGTAGCCAGCCAAGGTTCATCTCTACCGCTTTATGTCAACAAGAATATTCTATACCCCTGCTTGTTCCTTGACACATTCTGCCGTCCACTTATCTCTTAGTGTGACTCCTACAATTTTTCATTGCATTCCACGCTGCGTGGTCCTCAATTTTTCTCCAAATGTGGCGATCAATGTCTCAGCCCAAGTTTGAAATGACGGCATGCAGGGATTGCATATTTCTTGTTTTATTTACAGCGGCCTATTTCCTGTCAATATTTGGGAGTGCCTGCCGAATACGCTGCAGCCCATTCTTACTCTTCGGTAAATATTCATTTCGTTATTGGGCTCCTTTGTCAGAAATTTGGGTGTTTGTGAATTTGTTGCATTCATTTGTGCACGAGGTGTGTGCAAGTCCCGGTTATCGTAAAACTAATTGATATTGTTCTGAGCAACAGCACGAAAGCCAGGCTAGACGTCCTTTTACATGAATTCGGCAACGTGATACTTTGAAAGCCTGCTGAGGTATTTCTCGAAAGTCGGATATTACTTCGACAACGGAATTTTTGTTTCTTATGATCTAGATTCCCTCCTTGATATCACTTTTCATCACAAAAATGAGGAGCGTTGGAAATCCAATTTTCCACCGAGAACTCCCTGCTTCGTAACGGTAAGATATTGCATGACCAAAATGTCAATGGACCTTTCACTACACCGCTATTATGCACTAACCCCCGGCGGGCGCGCAATGCACTGTGAGAAAAAAGAGCTTGCCGCCTTAGGTTCAACGTTCTTCCTACTGTGTGCTAGCGGAATGTTGTGCGTGTGTTAGATTATTGTGCCGCGTGATTACTAGAGGCTTGTCCTTGTGACACAGTTCATTAAGACATGGAAGCGGACTGGTGTTCGAAGCCAGGCACGTAGCCAGGATTTTTAGGGGCGAAGCTCCTTAAAGCGGCACCCGTTCGTCCCTCGTAGTCGTAGTGCGTAAGCAGTCGTAACGCTAGTACCAGATCTTGACCTCGATGGTGGTGCCGGTGGGAGATTTTTCCTGTGCGTTGTTGAACAATAAACATTCGCAGCGTGCGCGTTAACTAAAAGCCGAATTCTTCTGTCTCTCATTCCCCATTAGCAGCCATTGGCATGTTCCAGTAGGAAACGTTAGTAGAAGTAGAAGTGTAAGTGTTAGCTAAAAGCCGACTTCTTCTGTCTCTCATTCCCATTAGCAGCCATTGTTTACCTCCAAGGTAGTGCCTGGTGAGATTTCTCCTGTGCGTGATTAAACAATAAAAATTTTGTTCAAAACGCCGTTGATTGATGAAATAAACCAACGAAAGACGCCAGATGTTTTCTAAAAGCAAAACGAAAGAACGCCAGATGTTTCTAAAGCAAAACGAAAAGACGCCAGCTGCTTAACAAAAGACGCCAGATGTTTTCTAAAGCAATGGTTTTTTAAGCAATGAAAATTCACAGCGTACATGTAAAATTAAAGTGAGCTGCAAGTCGTCGTAACTCATCGAACCTTTAGTATAAAAGCGCCCGAGCTCACGTCGGTGATGAAGTACTGGGCAGAATTCACGGAATATTCACGGTTTACCGATGAACCTCCGCAGCTTCGCCCACTCATAATCATTCACTCCGTGGATATGCTGTGATTTTTTTTTCGGCGGGGGGGGGAGGGGGGGACAAGGCCTAATTGTTCGAAAGAAGGTCTTTCCATGGCAAAAAGAAAAAAGGTTACTCGGGAATATAGAAGGCCGGACGAGTTTCCGGGGGGCCCCCCTAGCCTGCGTGTCTGCTCCAGGTGGCGATAACAACACGATGTTTGGTGCGCACATTTTGACACGCCACGGTGGACTCGTGGTTATGGTTATCGACTGCTCATCCGAAAGTCGCGAGATGGAGTCCCGGACGTGGCGGCCGCATTTTTGATTCAGGCGGAAACGCTTGAGGCCCGTGAACTTATGTTTAGATGTAGGTTAAGGAACCCCAGGTGGTCGAGTTTTCCGGAGCCCTTCAATACGGCGTCTCTGATATTTGTATCGTGGTTTTAGGACGTTAAACCAGATCGGTTATTATTATTATTATTATTATTGGTTGCATATTGTGCCACAGTGTTCATCAAAACGACAAGATGATGAGGGAATAAGATGTTGGTGCGGCGGATAACGCTGCAAGGACGAGGAGGATGGTTTACACTTTGGATATACTCCGCGCGAGGGAACTTGTCCACTTTGCAAATTCTGTAGCCTGCAAAGCCATTTCTGGTGCTGCCAAGCTGCCTGTCTTCACGGGTAACAACTGACCTCGCAGAATGACGACAGAGAATCTGTAAAACGCTTCCTCCAAGAACATTTAGGCAGCCTTTGAAACGAAGGAGTCGTGGGATTGGCCGGTAATATCGCAGCTGCATAAAAATTATGAATTGTTTAGCGAAATAAATTGAAAGTTTCGCTGCGCAATACTTTGTACTCGGTGTGCAGTTTCGACATAGCTATACATGACGCTTCGGTGTTTTAAATCCTTCCAATGCAAAAAGTATAGTCAAAACCCTACAGTTGAAGTTTAGAGAAAACATTGGCAATCAAAAACACGCACACTGTCACAGTCAGCCGAAGGTTTAGAAAAACAAAGGCTATTAGAAACGCGCACACTACAGAGCTGTCCACCGCGGTGGTGCAGCGGTTACTGTGATTGGCTGCTGACGCAAAAGGCGCGGGTTCGGTCCCAGTCGCGGCAATTGCATTTCGGTGGAGGCGAAATGCTAGAGGTCCGTGTTTTGTGCGATGTCAGTCCAGATTAATGAACACCAGATGGTCGAAATTTCCGGAGCTCTCCACTACGGCGTCCCTCATAATGATATCGTGGTGTTGGAACACTAAACCCCAGATATAATTATTAATGTTATTATTACACTACAGTGCTTTATCGTTGTGAGGATCGTGCGTCCGTTGTACATTTCCGATTTACATTGTTGCTGCTAATTTGAGTGGTGCCGCCTGACATTCTTTGAGATATACAACGTGGTGTACTCCGTAGCCTACGAAGAGAAGCGCGATATAGGAACGACTGATAACCGCATGATGGCGCCTTGAGAAGGCCTGTGAAGCGGCGAAGCACGTACGTTACAACAAGCCCGAGCGCGCGGCTGAAGAAGACGACAGAGTTCCGTGCACTTTTTTTCCTGCGATGCACAGCGCCGGCGCAAGGTGGCGCGTACGACTTTCTGGAAAGGTCCATTGGAAGGTCATACATGCAAATTCTCTCTCGTTGGGGCAGTGACGACCGTGGGCGAAGGCGACCTTTATGTTTGGGTTCTAACCTACTGTAAGGTAGCTGTGCTCCTCATAAACCTGCACTTGCTCCCACCCACTGTCTTTCGAGCCAAGTGAGTAAGGGGATAGCTTGCTTAGTTTTCCTGGTAGACTACAATTCTTGATCGGGTTACCATGCAAAGTTCTGCAGCCTATCTAAACAGCTTTATTCATAACCTATGCAATAAAGACTATTGAAAAATGAAATTGTATTCGCATTTTATCCTTTATCCAAACGACAACAATATAGTGACACTGCCTGGAATGCCGCGGTTTCAAAGGCAGCTGCAAATTCCTTACAAAGCAAGGTGAAGGGTCACTCAAACGAAGATCCGTAGCCATAGCAATGAATGAACGAAAGAATGAATGAATGAATGAATGAATGAATGAATGATGGAATGGAAAGACGTCAGGCAACCTTAATGTTCCATTTGAGTGTTTTAATGGCACTAGTCCTAGCATTTGGTTCCGTAACTCGTCTGAGTTACGTAGATATTAAAATTAAAGCAGGCTGTTCTGTAGGTGGTGTGAGTTATCATGATGGCACATGCCCGCAAGAAAACTGTCTCTTCCTTCAGTTAACTACTTCAATAATTGAAACACAGTCGACGTACTGCAGCGTATACGTACTGCCACGTATAAGGAAGTGCGTCGTTAACGTGCTCCTCCAGGTGCCTCAGCAGACTCATTGGAAGGCCCAAGCATTCAACGTCGATGTCCCTGCAGGGACTCGTACGCAAATCGTCGTCGACGCGACGGCCTCAATACTAGGCCGTTCAGCGGTACACTGTGTTCTTGCATGCGGAATGCGTGACCTTCCTAGTCACCGTCACAAGCATGGCTGCCATGGCTCAAATCATCGACTATGACTACCTGACGATCGGTGGCGAGCGCATTCCAGTCGTTCCGGTTGACTCGTAGGTAACCGCCCTTCGTCCTCAACAAAGTCCTCGTCCGGGATTTGTCTCCATAGGACAATGTTTTGTATGTAAACGCTGGCTTGATGAGCGCACGACGCGGGGTCCTCACGGGCACACGTTTTGTTCTAAAGGAAATGAGCATCACGAATCCCGTCCCCAACTACGTTCGTGTTTCTGGTCATCGAGTCACGTTCGACTACCGTGGCCTACAACGTGTTTGTCGTTGGTGTGGCTCAGTGGCCATTATCGTGAACATTGTATAGCACCGTTTTGTGGTCGCTGCTGTGTTCATGGACGCGAAAGCGAAGGTTGCGACCGCCCCTGCTGATTTTGTGGAGATGGTCACCCCACTACCCTCTGCCCAATACGGCGTTCATATTCGGATGCTGCAGCGGGGACCTTTCCGCCTCTACCAACCCTGTCACCCGCGGTAACACCTGAGCAAGAAACCGGAGCTCCAAATGAAATATTGAAGAATTCACCTCCGGAAGCTATAGTAAAAGGAAACGAAGAAGTGTACAGCTTGGCCAATCCCAACGCGCCATGTCTTCCCGCTTCTTCGACCGGAAAACAAGACACCATGGTTGACGTGGCGTCCATTCCCAGCAAGCACAACGTGTCATGTTTGCTTGCGTCTCCTGTCGAGAAGCAAAGGCATCGAGGGACCGACGCGCCGGCCGCATCCTTAATTCCAGCGGCTGAATGTGCCGTAGTATCCGACATTTTGAACTGTATGGACGCTGGCGTTTTATTAGGTGCCGCGTTAGAACCGAATGAGCCCAACACATTGGTTCCTTCAGAAAGCCAGACTCGCGACTTTCTTGAACAAGTTGCAAGACGCCATGCGAACTTTTTACTGACGCGCCTCGACGAGCAGCCAGCGGTGAAGGTCGTTGCTGGAGACAGCGTTGGCCCTGCAGGCCTACCGCTACCTGAATCATCGGAAAGCAGCTTCAGCCTCGCAGTGGACAGCAGTATTGAGCCCTCAGCTAGCCTATACAAATGTGATGTGGTAATGGTTACCTCGTGAGAAGTTAAGCGTGCGCACACGACTGGCACCAACTGAGGCGGCGCTCAGGATAGCCGCTTTGTGTCCCAGCAGCCGAAGAAACCTCGACCCTCTTCTAGAGGCACGAATTGTGCTGTTTAGGGTGTGCACTGCATGTCCCCCGGACCCCGGGGTGCTGAATGGAACAAGACGACCATGTCAGCAAGCTCACTTTAGTATTTCAATATTGCTGGGGACCTAAAAGTTATTCATTTAAACATTCGAAGGTTCCGTAACCTCGCCAAACAAGCCGAGGTTGTCAGCGTAGCGCATGTAGAACATTGTCATGTTCTGTGTTCAGAGGAAGCGCATTATTTTACCATGGCCACGTTTGTGCGCCCAAGCGCGAAATCAACTTTGACTGATTTCTCCTTTGCGACATCACGCTTCAGTGGAGTTGGAAATATTATTTTTAACCGAACTCTTTTGCACGACCACCACGTTTTCTAATATGGGCTAGTTCGGGTACTGGCGTCCGACTGCGTCTTATCGTCATACAGGCTTCGCATTCTGAGTATTTATGGCCAGCGCAAGCCGCCAAGTGTAATGATTTTTTCCGTGACCTGGACGTGTATTAACGCGATAGCGTTAGAGCAGGTTCCCCAGAAATTCCGGTGTCGGCGTCATCGGTTGTGAGCGAAAAATTATTATCTTCTATGAAATAAATAAGAAATGTTAGGTTCGAGTGACAATCGAACCCAGGCCGGCTGCGTGGGAAGCAAGTGTTCTACCACAGAGCCACTGCATTGCTTCGAACTGTACTGAAATTAACTTTAATGCTTCACAGACATACGCGTCCTGCGTACAGGTGTCACAGTACGAGATCTAATATCGCAGTTAAACGGAGTACAAGCGTATATTGCCATCGGGCGTCACGCCATGTGAACTGCATAACGAGTTGGTGGTTTAAAGCCGGCCACCCATTACAAAAGCACACACATTACTGCGGGTATTCCCTTACGAACACGTAGTGGGTGCACCCAACTTCGGAAAAGTATCACGCGCGTAATTGCTGCTGGTTTAAAGCATGCCACCCGTTACCAAGTCTGTCAGCTGATGAGGTGTAGATGCATTGGCTTCCATGAAGCGTGAGTTCTAATTAACCTTAAAATACACTGGTGCCACTTTCAGTTATGTTGTTTGCAGCTGCCTAAAGAACTTTGATTTACCGGAGAGCTTTCACGATGGTCAAACTGTGCTAATACATAAACATGACCAATCGTCAGTCCGCCAGTAGAAATGGATCAAAATACGCTCCTCAACGTCGATCACAAAAAATTTGCAGCAGCTGTCACTCGGCGTTTCAGAAGTGTGATGCCTTCCTTAATAGGGCATCATCAGGCGTGCTGGATTCCTGGAAGAGAAATTCATAGTCTTTCTTTTGTTACGCATGATATGACTGCGTACACGCTGGCGAGATCAGCATACGGGCTCTTGATTTCTCTTGACGAAGAAAAGGCATATTATCGCCTTGAGCATAGGTACTTATTTAACGTAACGGCAGCGTTTGGGTTCTCGCAACGCTTCGTTGAGCTTCTGAGAAATATCAATAAAAATATACACAGTACGTTGTTTCTTGATGGTTATGAAAATGCCCAATTTCCTGTAACGCGCGGTGTTCGCCAAGGTTGTCATCTATCCCCAGTAGTTTTTGCACTCAGCATCGAACCATTTCTGCGGTCTCTATTAAGAGATCCATTGATTCGAATCCTTCCATTACGTGGTAGTGGTACCGTGACAGTTAAAACTTTTGCCGATGACATCACGTTGTATCTGAAGAACGAGGACAGTTTATCCCATAGCTAACAGCTTTTTGCTAAATATGGGGCTATCTCGGGGGTTGCGTTAAATTTTTCGATATGCCAATATTTGTTAATTGGTTCCCCAGACGCATGCCTAGGTTCCATTTTAGGCTTCAAAAGGCGACTCTATTCGCATTCTGGGGCTTGATTATACCTACCACTGCATATCAGCCACCGTGAGGATTTGAGCATTTGAAGATGTAAAACGACACGTCTAGGATGCGCTAGAGCGCGATTTACCACTGTTTGAAAGGAGGTACATAGCACAGCCTGTATTTCGCGGCAGTGCAGGTTACCTTTCTGATGCCGTGTAACGTTTATCTACCTTGAGCGCGTCCCTTGCGAACAACTAGGCCGTTGCAATCTCTTCTTGGCTCATTTTTCTGGTCAGGTGGAAGTGACCTGGTTTGCCAAGCTGCGCTTGCGAAACCACGCATAAGATGTGGATTCGCGTTTCCATCCATGTCTGTGCGCTGCCGGCTGCTTACCCTGAGATTGTTGCTTCGCTTGTCACACAGTGATCGGTGTCCCACGCGTGATCTGGCCTGCTATTACTTAGGCATTAACATACGCTATTTGTTACAGGGAGCACGGCATAACTCTGCGCCGCAAGTACTTAACATGCTTGCATTTTACTCCCCGGCAGCAGCATTTTATCGCCACGCTTTGCAAGTTTTTCCTGATGTGGACGTTCTAGAAAACCGTGTTCGAGATGCAACGGCGGCCCTGCTGCTCTCGCTGGTTCGTAAAGCCCGTCAAGCGCTTTTGAGTCGTCTCTCGTGCAGAGCGATAACGCCAACCTTTCTGCCTGACCATCTCCGCGACTTCATGTTGCGCCTCGGATGGAGAGTACTCCTAACACGAGACAGACTGAACAAGGAGGGCACGGTCCCATCTTCCACTTGTCGTAACTGCCATCTACAAGAAGCCAACGAGCATGTGTTGCAGCAATGTGCATTGCAAGGGTATTTTGGCGAGCCGTTAACACTGGTTTCCATGGCCTGGAAGTTAATCGCTTTGCCACATCTGGTTTTTGCTCGCGTAGTCGCTTTGCACGCCTTCTAATTGCTGCGGAGGCTTTTTGGTTGTGCCGCAACAGGCGTGAGGCTGTTGAGGTGGGTCAACGTCGTCGTGCTCTTCATCTGATGCTGGAACAGTTGTACTCTGAACTGCTGTCCGTTTTGTAGGAGGAATATATATATATATATATATATATATATATATATATATATATATATATATATATATATATATATATATATATATGCCAGGCTTTCTTGACAAAAATATTTATTAACGTTTTTTTCTTGTGGACCAGCGTGTCGTCAGATTGACGACGACTGCTCCCCCAGGTGAAGACGTTACGTACATCTGCTTTCAAGAAAGCTTCGTCATCGCTCTCTTGCATATATATATATATATCTATATACCACAGAAATCTTGATTTAAACAATTACCTCGTTTTTATGTGAGCTTTTACTGTTTATTGGGGTTTCACAACATTCGAACCGACGCTCAATCTGCGGTTCGCTGGTTCCGGCTTCCGGTTTGCTCTTTGAAACGGTTATGTGCACGCGTACTGTCGTGGAACCATGTGACACGCGCGCTCAAGTAACATGGGTGGATTATTCAAGCATAAAATTTGCTGCTTCGCCATACCATTCAGATTCATCGCGTGTACGATAAGAGTTGGGCCATCAGCACAGTGCGATTGTTAAAGAAGCGGGCCCCCTCACCGCAGTGACTGCCCATAGCAGCAGTGTAGCCTGCATTGCCAAACAATAGTCGTCATTATCCGCTTTTGAAGCGAAGCTGGTACTGAATTAGCTGTGGAACTGGTGATGGTGGTAGTCCAGAAAACCTACCGCTGCTTAAAAAAAAACACGTCGCGCGCTCACCGAAAAAACCCTCCTCATACGCAGCTGCGTGCCCAAATGAATAAAAACCCACATGGACCCGTGTCCATTCGCCTCAGAGGAGTCCAAGGCGAAAGCCTTCTTATAAAACACGAAAGTGTTTTATGCCGGGGTCAATGAAGACTTCAATGACATATTTTGGTCCTCGAAATACATAGTGGAATAGAGAACATAGGTGCATTCAGGTCAAACGATGCTACTGCTGCCAAACACTAATAGACAACGCGGTCTCTCTTATACATCAATGTACAATAAAGAATAATCTATATTCCTGTGAAGACATGGTTCACTTTTGTGCTGTACTGATTCCTCAGGCTGATTCCTCGGGGATCAGGCGTGTTTTTTTTTTCTTCTCAATCGATGCACTGATCCTCACCTCTCCGCCTCCGAAAGTTTGCTGCACCTAAGGTGGTTTTTGCACTGCTTACAGGATAGGAGGCATTTGGAAGCTTTTCTTTGACTGTGTGGTCGGTCCACCGCTGGCTAAGTAACGATGACATGTGACGATGGCATGATGTGACGTCGTGACGACGGCAGAAAACTTGATGCTCTGTGACTGCCTGATGATTCTTTGCATCACTCGTACTGACACCGCCGACACCAACGGTCAATTTTCCCGTTTGACGAGGAATTTACGGCTTTCGCCTCAATGTATATTGATATATCAGCGTAGAAAATACATGACCTTAGACGCTACATAGAGAAGCCTTGCGAAATCGCTTACTTAGAAAAAAGTACTCATAGACAAATGCAGACTTTTGTACAAGGCTTCCAAGTATATCTGCAGAGTCGCAATGAATTCGGAATCAATGCTTAACCGATTTGCTGATTTTGTGAATTTCAGTGAACTGGGCAGACGTAAAAGTTACGCGCACTTTCCAGTAACAAGCTGGAGAAGCCAACGAGATAATAAATTCTCACCAACCGGCTCTCTTATCCGCGACTTCATACGGGAAAGTAGCTGTGAAAATGACAGCTAAGGCGCTGCAAATGAAGTGGTCGAATGTGTGAAACCTGCCGTCATTAGCATTACTATATACTTGTTTTACATTAGAGGTATAGCTACAAAGATCTCCCGTATCAAAATTTTATCCGGATTCCAGAGCTTTCAAAGAAGGGCTTGAATGTCGGGCTTACCGTTGTCATCTTTGCTTGACCCTCTACATCGGCACCAAATGTTGTAGGAGTGCATCTCAAGAATAAGTACACGAGCAAAATAAAAGCCTTAAATGAGGCCGGTGTGCTCGTCGACCTCCCATGCCGCCTGATAAGAACACAAAAGAAGCACATCAATCGGTGCAGACGCGTTTCAAGCGTGTGTTTTGCGATGTGTTGCTTTACTCTTATTGCACCGCTGGTTTCCTCGTTCCTTTACGCCTGTAAGACTAACGGCCTTGTTGCCAGGATGCGATCTCTCAGGCTCAAACAAAATGTGCATGTTGATCGAAACTAACTTTCGATTGCAGCAACGCGCAGCTTATTGAAAAAAAACAGAAAACCACAGCGTTTAACATTGTTTTATTCATCGTAGCATTTTTTCGCCCAAATAGTTAGACACAAAAACTCGTATGAACGCCAACGGCCGTTCAGAACAGAGTGCCTACTTCAAAAAACAGCTATGATTATTCTGATTTCCTGCGGTCAAACGAACTCACACACACTATGATACTACTGAGCTCCGTTCGTTGGGAGATAATCTCATCGCGCTTTTAATATATCTAGCTCACTCTGTTTGATTACCGCAAGTCTACTTGGTCACAGACTTGCGGTTTCGCTCAGCAGATGCAAATTCAGGCAGACCCTCTTGGCATACGCGTTTCAGTTTACCTTGGCCTTGAGAATCCAGCACAATAAATAACCACAATATTTGATACGATAGTTATGTCTAGACCATGGATATTTATTTGTTTATATTGTACATACCTAGAATTACCGAAGCACTACTGAGTGGAGTGGGTTACAATGAAATAAAAAAAGACGTAGATTAAGAAAGCTAATTTATTATAAACATTGCGCGGAGTAGTGTAAAACATACTATAAGGAAGGATATAAGAAAGCTTCTAATTTCTTGAGTATAATATGGCTTGAGCAAGCAAATAATTGTTACGCGTGCTCTACCGATTATTGGAAGCAATGTGCTTATAGATAAGATGTCGTAAAAACAACATGACTTAATAAGGAACTTCTCTCAGTGTTTGGTGCATCGCCGGAAGGATACATGGTATTGGCCCAGCGTGGTATTAAGGCGAAAGCCTTAATGCCTCACTAATCACGACATTTGACGGTAGGCGTAGGCGTCCCGCGTCGTCGGCGGCGTCTCGCGTCCTGTGGCGTCGGGGACTGAGTGGTGTCATGTGGTGACACCATCACGTGATGGTGTCACCACTAGACATCATCCTGACCTCACAGATCGCAAATATTTATGACGTCATTGTGACACGAAAATTCTGGCGGGACGTCATGCGACGAAACGCCACGTAATGCCTTGTAGCGCCCTCCTTTGGGCGGCGAAGAAAACCGGTGAGCGCGCAACCTCAACCGGAGAAAATAAAGACACTTCGCAGTGGCACGTAAAGCCACGGATCGTGTTCCCAGCTGGCGTCGATTCTGGCTCTGCCGCCTCGTTCCTTCGCTCTTTGGCATAAGCCTACGCCGTCATCACATGATATCGCAGCTTGGTCAAAGGTGGGCTGATCACGGAGGCAGTGCAAAACGAGGTGAGGTGCCTCCGATCCTGGAGGCAGTGGGAAAGCACGCTATGTGCACGAAGCTTTGGGAGGGTGGCGGGACAGGATAAATACATCTAGCGAGCCTACATGACCGGCCGTTCATGTAGGCTCCCTAATGCTGCGACTAAGAAGGAAAAGACGATGGCTTTCGCCTTCAGGTCGTCTTAGGTGAATGCACAAGGGACCCTGTGATCCTGTTGCATTGTGCGCACGTGCTTCAGCACAGAGCTTGGTGGTTTATTTGTGCATTCGTGTACTAGCAAGGCCTGCCTTGCGGGTGAACGTTGACTATCTACATTAGCACATAACATGTACTGCCCTATTGCTCTATAAAGCCAGTGCTCGACAGTATCAAAGACACATGTGTATTAGATACTACCTTCGATACACTGAGGCTATCTTGTATATCTATCATGATACCTTGGACACGTGGGTTATCCTTAACTGTATTTTCGATACATCGCTCGAAGTTTGGTGTATTATCGTGATGCATTAAAGAGCCCGTGCAACAGAAGCTCCGGTGTGGGTGTCAGCGTCAATGTCGGCGTATGCGTTGATAGTAGTGAGAGAAAATGATCGGCGTTCTCCGTTAGCGAAAAGGCGCGTTGGATGCAATGCAAATAATAAAAAAGATGAGTGCGAGCGGGAGTCGAAGCGAGGCCTTCTGCTTAAAAAGCAGGCGTTGTGCCGCCGATTCACGACGGTGCTCTTGCTTTATAGTATTTATTAGAACGTGTATTTCAATACACGTTGAAAATAACAGACATAGTATGAAGCAGGATTACGATCAGATGGCGACAATGAGTGCACAATCAATATTAAGGAAACGCTCCGCGGATAACATAAAGTGTGCAGTTGCACCGAGAGTCTTTGACGTTGTGTTATACAGGACAGGTGGTAAGGCCGAGCACCTCACAAATATGGCGTAGCTGTTCGGTGTAATGTCGAGCTCGTCGTTAATCTCCCTCAGATGAATAGCCACTCGAATGGAATGTGCGCCTGAAGAAATGGTGGGTTGAGCATTATGGTTTTGCATACGCGTCTCCAACAAACTTGCATATCGCTGAGAAAAACTACATGAAACGGCACGTCTTGAAGATGAGTTGGCAAAAAGTAACGCACAGTGTCACAATTAATGACCAAAATTTTCTTCAGAGTTCGCTGAAGGACATCCATGAACAGAATGGCGTCTTTGCAGTTAACAAAACGTTGTTCTATTGCACATCACGGAGAAGGAACTGCCTGAAACATATGTGAGAAAAAAAACCTATTGTGGGGGTGTCCGGTATTGTGAGGAGTATCGTTGGCCCTTTATGTTGCAAATTCTGTCAAACGTGAGCAACTGGCCTTTTAATTTTCAGATCCACATGATCATGATAGTCCAAACATATACGAAAAATATCTGCGCAGGATTTTCAATCAAAGTACATTAGCGACTGAATTATTCTAATACATAAAAATATATATTGTATATTGCCGTCATTAAGATTCACTGCTTAAAATTATTTGAAAGAAATATGAAAGTGCCCAATAGTGAAAGTTGGAATGTTCAATAGAAAACAAAAATTAATGTGTCACCTTGGCACTGTATAAGAAGCCAGGTCAGCGAAGAGCGGGAGAAGTGCAAGAAATTTATTTGTTTGCACGAGGGCTGACTTTCTTTTGTCTACGAGGGTGGAGCATATTTAGAGCAGATGGTACATATGAGTTGCAGCTGAACGACAGGCTTTTTTGTTGCCATGGGGTTGCCCACTGACCTAAAAAGACTTGTGAGTCCAATCGGAATGACAGGGACTTAAGGGGTTCCTGTAAGTAATGCGTGGCAGAAGCGTAGCGCTACACCAGGTGTCACAACATGTGAAGTGCACAACGTGTGAGTGGTCTTAAGGCCCACCCTTTACAAAACGCTCAGGCGTGATAAATCGTCACCGAGAAAAGCATTAACAAAGTGTGCAGCTGCGAAGGTGCGCGTGCTGACTGACGAACGCCTAGTGGGTACATCGCCAATTCGGAAAATGTTGAATTGTGGTGTAGTGGGCGCTTCGCAACTCTACCTGCAACAGCTATGCATTCTGAGAGAGTTTCAAGGAGGAAAATGTTATGCGCGTAGAAGTACCTTTCCTCACGGCGCGGTTGATGTGTCGATCGAGAAGCGAAGGCTCTCTTAAATTTAGGAAGGCGATGCGAACGGGCTCAGATTACGCTACCGCACTCTACTGCTGAAGGCGAACTGCAACTGTGACTCAAAGCTTCTTAATAGAGAAAATGCACCTTTGCCAGATGTGAATGAGCCTGTTTTGCAATTGGGGTGTTTGAAGTATAATGGAGAACTTTAGTTATTCCTGTATTTTCTAAAAAGCAAAAACGAATTATTTAGATGTCGTCGGGCAATGGTAACACTAACTACAAAAATTTCAGTAATTAGTTTCCTAATTACAATTGCTAAGGGGTATCTTAAAACTTTAGAAAAACAGTACCACCCAGTGTTATTAGCACACCATTTCTGCGTTCTTTATGCATAGGAAAATACGTTCTCAACAGGCATCACAGAATGCATTCCTGTTCTAGCTGACAGGCTCACGTAAAGTATATCACTCACTGGCAATAATAATAATAATAATAATAATAATAATAATAATAATAATAATAATAATAATAATAATAATAATAATAATAATAATAATAATAATAATAATAATAATAATCTAATAACCTTGCACATGATACGAAAACGCATATCATGTGTGTTTGGTTGAGCCCAATTACTGGATAGGTGTCATGTGTGTCACATGAGAGGTTTTTTTTTTTTGTAGTTGGAGGCGCTAAAAAAGTAAGTCATGTTTTGTTAAATTAATTCAGCTGGGACATGCCCACATTTTCCTAAGCGCCCGCTTCATTTTTCAAGTCACGTGATAAAAGAAAAACTCACAGCATCGCTTATGCATTCATCAATGGAGACTTGAAGGCGAATGCCATCGTCGTCTTTTCCTTCTCAGTCTATTTATTGGTCCGGCCCCTGCCCCCTCCGAAAGCTTTCTGAAGCTGACTGGCTTTTGCACTGCCTCCAGGATCCGAGTCATTGCAAGCTTTCTGTATCTCACCTAGTCTTGCACTGCCTCCGTGATCAGCGCACATTTGGCCAAGTGACGATGTCATGCGATGAAGTCACAAATTTTGGCAATCTGTGACGTCATGATGATGCCATATGTGAAGTCATCATGTGAAGTTCATTTTATGCATCACTCGTGTTGATGCTGACGGCCGATTTGTGCAATTTCGCGTTTAATGCTTTTGCTTTCAAAAGTAATTGCTCGAGTATATCATGGGAGCTTTCTCAATGTCTAGTCGGCTTCACAAGTCCAGCCACAGGTATATTTTCCCCCACCAGGTTTCTTTCTTTTGTTTCAGAAGAGATGATCTATGCGGCCTGGTATTTGTCAAATTAGCCCACCAGTTGCCGTGAAAAGTGGAAACCACATTTAAAAATTACGTGATGATAAATCTGAGGAGACCGTCGTTACTGTAATGACCCACTCTGACGAGTATTGCCCAATGAAGTTTGTCTAGCTTGTTAAAGAAACACGAATAATTTTCACATGTATATAAATTCTGAATTTATTGCGGAGCACAAATACAGCTCCGATAGGCGAGTTTCATGCTCTTTGCTAGCTACGCTGGTAATACTAAATAAAGGGCGTGAAGAATAGTTTCAATACAGGATAATATGCGCGAAATATTACTAGAAACACCATAAAAACAAAAAAGGCACTTCAACATATATTGCCAAATACTATAAACCGTATTGGCGTCCTTAACTTCGGGAGCAAGGCAGTGAGGACGTACTGGTCCACTGTTAAAGGGAACATTTGCGTTTCGGCTACGTCCGGATTTCGCTCTCCTACAACAGCATTGTGGGTTAGATTTGCATAACACTACTGGTGGTTGATAGTTCTGAACCCTTATGACGATCTATTAACATGCACGAGCAATTTTTCCACGTGCGCAAGTCGTTAGGGGGCCAACAAAATTAAAGACGTTCATTCGAGTGTTCCCTTGAACAGTGGATCGTACTCTACGTCTCAGAAGCACAAAGCTATTTCTACATTTGTTATGACCCCTTTTATGAGTATATAGACGGCCCTGAAGCAATAAGCTGTCCGCGATCTGGAGCTCCCACAAAGAGTGAAATACATCGGTCAATTATTTGTGGAGCAGGCGGTTAAAAGTTAAAGTTGAATCGCCTTTTCTGTAACAAGTGAAATAGAACGCTGTCAGTACCATTCGATGCGTGGCTGAAACTACTCGTAGAAAGCATCTGCTGTCAAGATGTGCGATTTAAACAAGGTTATGAGTAATCGAATTTGTTCATCATTTCTTACGGAACTCTGGAGTTTTGTGTGCGAATAAGACCATATAAGATTACGAGGTGCGTCGTTATGAGAAATTTTCTAATAATTTCGACGGAGTGTCTTTTATGCGCACGTAAATATAAACGAAGGAGCGGTTTTGCACTTCTCCTTTATCAAAGCGCAGTAGCCGCTCCTAGATTACATTCTTCATGTTAGTTTATCAGTGCCACACTTAAGTAAGGTGCTTATTTCGTTGAGTAATCTGTTAATGTCTCAGGCGTTACACATATGTAGAAACTATGTTTCGAAGTAGCGTTGACTTTTGCGCCACGCAATGTTCATAAACGAAACGAGGAAATGGGCAAGGAACTGATATGAAGGTCGAAGAAAAAAAAAACGCAAGGTCTGCGCGGAAAGCGCAACACAGTCACAGCGAAAGCTCGAAGAGTGGCATTTCTGGAGCCCGTTATGAACTCTCTTGTGGCTACTAATACAAGTACACTAGCAACGTGCCCACTACGCCACAAATCATAATTTTTGTGAATTTGGGAAGCACCCACCGTGACATTACTCGTCATTCTGCGGAGAAGCGACGCACCATCTGTAAGGCATTGATGCGACGAGTTTCTTGAGTTTCTTCTTGATGAATATCTTGATGAGTTTCTCGACGAGTTTCTTGATGCGACGGCTCATGACGATGAAGAATTATGACTGAGCATTTTGCAATGGGTTGGAAGCTTTAAAGGACCCACTAGTAACGTAATTCGCATTGTGTGACGCCCGGTCGTTATTTCATTCTCCCATCAGGCTTTATAACATACGCTAACATGAGAAAGAGATAGTGAGAGGGAATTAAGTTTATTGAGACCCAGAGGAAATGGATCATGGGAGCCTTATGGGCTTCCTTCGCAACCAATAGAAGTGCACTTGCGAGGAACCCACTACGCTCTAAATCATCATAATTTTTGTGAAGTAGGGAAGCCGCCACTATGCAATTTTTCGTGATACTGCGGAGAACCATGGTATTTTCTAAACACCTGTAAGGCATTATGTGCACTTTGTTGATACTGTGGCTGATGAGGATGAAGAATTACGGCAGAGATCTTTGTAATGGGTTGGAAGCGTTCAACAACCCACTCGTTGCGCAATTCGCATTGTGTGACGCCTGGTTACAGAATTCGCGTTGTGTGACGCTTGGTTGTTATATTACTTTTCTACCACGCTACATTACATATGTTGATGCAGTTCCTTCCCGACATGAAGCCTGTATAGGGTCTTTTTGCAAAGCAGTTTCAAGCACCGGCATCACTCTGGGGTACAATAATGGGCTCCCATGCAGAGGTCCCAGGTTCGAACCTCGTTCCATCCTGGAATTTTTTTTTCTTATTTCGTTTCTGTAGCGGCACGCCCTCGCTCCCGCTAACAGCGACACGAACTCCGAGCAGCACGAGGGGAAGTGCCTCAACCCATGAAGTTCCCGCGTGGCGCAATACGCGCGAAATAAAGATCATGTTCTCTCTCTAGCGACCATCGTTTGCTGACGTGCATTCCGCTGCTCGCCTATGCCTGTCTGTCTATAGGCAACGTATATCGCGTTCCCTATAGTTTCTTTTTCTTATTTCGAGCGATAGTGGTGACGGACACCGGCGGCGGCGGCGGCAAGAGCGCTCCTTGTTGTGATCTCATAACAGCTTTCGCTGTAAAAAGCGGCAGATCTTATGCCTTTTGGGAATCGGTGTCATGTGAAGCAGACAGCGAGTAGTTGTCTATGATGCATTTTTTGGCTTCAAGCCAAGCGTTACGAGGTGGTGGACGTGTTTTTGCAAGTGTAGTAGTCATGTGCACATTGTGGGCTTACCACCCACGACGACTACACTGGCGTTTAAAATGTAACTTTTAGTATGACGCAACGTCAGCACTCACGTTAGAGCGCACATGTCAGTATTATCGAAACGAAGCTCACTTTACGGCGCGATGATGTGAATATAATACACAAGTTTCGTTAGCGTATTATTCAGGGGTCGGGCAACGCTGGATTTTAGCATTGTGAATGAAATGCATGCAAATGTAATGTTTATAAGGTTGCTATGAAAGTACAGCCAACACTGGAACCACAATTGACGTTAACCCGGCATGACGCCTGTATCATAGGAGTACATATGTAGTCATTATTGCGTTCATAAAAAATTAGACAACCAGTAGTGCAACCACAAGTAAGGTTGCAGAGACAAAAAGCCTCCACAGTGTATTTTTCCAAAACAGCTTCAAGACCTGGCGTGGGTCTTCGGTAGAATACCTGATTGCCACGCAGAATAATTGGGTTCAATTCCTGCTGGGATCCTGATTTTTACTAAATGCGAAGCATTTCTTAGTGAAACTCAGGCACTTTGACCGTTTCTATCTTTCTATCTATCTATCTATCTATCTATCTATCTATCTATCTATCTATCTATCTATCTATCTATCTATCTATCTATCTATCTATCTATCTATCTATCTATGTAGCCGCCTACGTCTGGGTGCTCTCGTGATCGCATCGTTAGATTGGCGTAGACCAAAATTGATATGGGAGGGTAAGGGGGCTTGACGAATATGACTGTGTAGTCATGACATGTATCACGTGAAGTTCCTGTCACGTACGTCGTCAATGCCTTTCCTCCAGACATGTGTGGCACATACCCGTATGCCACAGGTAAGCGGGTATGCGCGATAGGTGATTGACAGTTTATATCTTTCCAGGAAAGGCGAGAACAGACATAGGAAATTTAGGTGTGAGAGTGTTAAGAAAAACAAGCATCAGTAGTGTTGACCCGACAATTACAAAGAATAAAAATCAAGATTGTAGCTGGAATAGAACCCAAGCATTCTGCGTGACAGTCAGGTATTCTACCGCAGAGCCACGCCGTGTCTTGAAACTGCGTTGGAATAGGACCCTCTGCAGGCATAATGTCGGTGGAACGTCAATTGTGGTTGCAGTGCTGGCTGTCTCACTTATATCAAAGCAATAAACATTATACAGTCGAAACCCGCGATAACGAAATCTCGAGGGAACGAAATTCTCACCGCAACGAAATATTTTCGGAGCACCGGCGAACGCCCACAGGAGTGAACGCATTTCGTAACTCCCGACTACGAAAGATATTCATACCGCAGTCCCTGAATAACGAAATTTTTAGAACACGAGTGCGCAAATAATCTACTCTCGCAACATTAACTGCATTCGAAAACTGCTGAAATGCATTCATGCTACACCTAAATTGGTCAAAATTATCGCTACAGCGCACTTGAGAAGCAGCCGCCATCATTGTTTACAAAAGAACATAGAGCTGGCGCCAATGATGATGATGATGGCTTGCTGAAACACCTGCTCTTTATCGCTGACTACGTAGCCAAATCCACATTTCTCATGAAGTTTCGTTCGTTGGCTTGGCTCTGTGCTTGGCTTTGTCAGCTTTGCGCGCACATGGTCGTGTGCGTGGAGCCATTTGTGGAGCGTTTGCTTGGTCGCTTGGTGCAACGTGAACTGTGTGTTGCGATTGCTTCGTCCGATTTCGCTGCCTGCGAAGATGCCGCCTCCATCGAAAAAGCGGAAGTTCATCACGCTGGAAGATAACGCTGCAATTATCATACGCGGAAGAATTCCGCGTTGCGTGCAGCTCGCTGTCCACGCTTCTGCGCTGATCCGCGCTGATCCAGTGGAGCCGGAAGAAGGTTCAACTGTAGGCGCACTTGATAACGGTACTGGCGACAGCGCAGTGCCGCCGTCACTGACCAGTGCGTGGGGCGAACTTTGTGCCGTGGCAAACGAGAATCCCGATCGAAAGGCATGAAATTGCTGCATGGTAAGGCCCGACAAAGCAAACTTACTGACTTTTGGAAATAAAATGTTTTTTTTTGTAATTTTCATGTCTTTTCTGCCGCATTCTCACGCCAACGAAATTCCCGCAAGAGCGAAATTTTGTGCTTTCCCCGCCGATTTCGTTATTGCGGGTTTCGACTGTATAAGTACTGCTATGATACAGGCGTCGTCCCGGGTAACGTCAATTGGGGTTCCAGTGTTGGCCCCGCTTTTATAGCAGTCTAATAAACATTACATTTGTATTCGTATGATTCAGCAAGCTATATTCAAGCGTTTCTCGACCCTTGAGGAATACGCTAATGAAAGTTACGTATGATATTGACATCATCGCGCCATAAAATCCGCTCCATTCGATAATACTGACAAATGTACACTACCGTGAGTGCTGCCGTTACGTCAAACCACAAGTTACCCTTTAAACACCACCGTTGTCCGCGTGTCTGGTAAACCCACGATGTGCACACAACTACTGCACTTAAAAAAAACACGTCGATCAACATCGTAACGCTCGGGTTAAAGCCAAAAAATGCAGCATAGAGCTACTCGCTGACTGCTTTGCATGACACCGATTCCCACAAGGCGTGGGATCTGCCGAATTTTTCCTTGAATTCGTCGGGCGAACGCTGCCGATGACGTTTTCTTCATTTTTAATCTATTTCGCATTTAAATTAAAAATGTCTGTTCTCGCCGTTCCTCGGTAGATATAAACTGTAAATCACCTGTAGAGCATACCGGCATTCCACGGCCGGTGCTATATGGTATGTGTCACACATGTCTGGAGGAATAGGTCTGACGAAGTCAGCGGCAGCATGTTCACGTTATACGTGTCATGTCCAGACAGTCATATTGGTCAAACACTCTTACCTTGCCACGCCAATTTTGGTCTAAACTAAGTTAAGGAGACGATCACGAGAGCACCCAGACGTAGGCAGCTAGACAGACAGATATAGATATAGATACGTAGATAAAAACACTCAAAGTGTCTAAGGTTCGCTAAGAAATGCTTCACATTTAATAGAATTAAAAAAGGCGGTTTTGCAGCGCGTGTGAGACATCTTAATGACTTATCCGCAAGGAAACTGTCTGGTCTTTCAATAAATAAATTCAAGCCGCCACGGTGGTCTTGCGGTTAAGGTGCTCGACATCTGACCCGAAGGTCGAGGGATCGTATCCGGGCAGCAAAGCGCGCATTTTCAATGGAGGCGAAAATGCTTGAGGCCCTTGTACTTAGATTTGGGTGAACTTAAAAGGTGGTCGAAATTTGCGGAGCCCTGTACTATGGCGTCCCTCATAATTATATCGTGATTTTGGGACGTTAAACCCTAACACGTATTATTAATTCAATAAATTTAGGTGCACTCGACAAGTCCCGACAGCGCACCGTCGCACTGGTGAAGCGGATCAGAGAGGCCACGTAGAAAGAGGGGCGTGGTTAATGTGCTCCTCCAGGTACCTCAATAATCTCTGCCGTTCACAAGAAAACATTCTGCTCTTTCAATAATGTCATTCAATTAATTTTCGTTTATCATTCTGACAGTTAATTGGTCCTTTTCTTAACTAAACTTTTGTCCCGATATAATATTTATTTTGCACGGAGAATGCCATAAACTATTACGTCGTTTTACATCAGTTTTTGTTTTTATTGGGGTTTCCAAACATTCAAGCGCACGCTGAAATTTTGATTGTCTGGGTGCGAGTTCTGGTGTACTCCTTAAAATGGTTATGTACGCACGTGCAGCGGTGACTCCACGCGTTACGTGCGCCCAAAAGACGCGGCCAGACTTCTCAAGCTTGAAATATGCTGCGTCGCATGGCTAGGATGCCGTGCTTTTACGATAAGTGTTGTGCCGTCACCATTGAAACATTGTTTAAAGAGCCGAGCCACATCCCCGTAGTGACTGCTCATGTGAATACTGTAGCCTACATTACCCTACAATAGCCGCCTATATTCATTGTTGAAACGACGTTTGTATTGACTGAGCTGTGAATCTGGTGATCGTAATGCTCCAAAAACCCACCACCACAGTAAAGAACACATCACGCGTTCACCCAAAAAACGTTCCTCGCCTTCACCTGGCACGAAACAAAGAAATATTAACCCAGACGGCCCCTTATGTGTTCGCCTTCATCTTCTAACACGGAACTTTTATACCGGGGTCAACGAAAGCTTATGTGACGTATTTCTGTCACAGAAATAAATAAGTGATATGCAGTACGTGGGAGCATCTACGTGAAACGGTGCTATAGCTGCCGGACACTAATATCCATTGTGAAAGTTCTCATGCACCAGTGTACAATAAAGTATCAGCTATACTCCTATGAAGACACGGTTCACTTTTGTGTTATACTGATCCCGATGACTGAGGGATCAAACATGTTTTTTTTCTCTTCTCAGTTCATGTATTCATCCCAACCGGCACCCTCCGAAAGCTTTGTGCACCTAATCTGGTATTGCAATGCCTCCTTTATCAGCCAACCTTTGACCAAGTAACGATGTCATGTAATGACGCGATCACGTAACGTCAGGTAATGTGACGTCGTGATGACCCCACAAATTATGGCGATGTGTGACGTGGTGATGACGTCATGTGATAATTTTTTGCACGACTGGTGTTGACGCCGCAGCCACCGACGGTCAATTTTCGCGTTTGACGAAGCATCTAAATAGTTCGCCTTAATAAGTGAGTATATCCATATAGAACATATATGATTATACATGCTACATACAATAGCCCAGTGAAATCCCTTACCTAGAATAATTACTTGTATGTAAATGCAAACTACCGTACATGGCTTCCCAGTGTATAGAATCGGAATCAAGTTACACGTAATGTTTTACTAATGCATTGATTCAATCGATGCAAGTGAAGTGGCCGGAGCCAGAAGTTACGGCACTTTTTCAATGAACAAGCCCGAGTAGCCTATCAAAATGTCGCCAACCGACTCCTTTTCCAGCGCATTCACAACAGTAAAAGCAATATACGATAACCTTATATCATCCCCTTCTTAGGTTTCATCTCTCATTGATCATATCCATAAGGTTGGAATAATGCACCGCCATAACAGAAGTAGCCACGAATCATTTATTCCCAGGGCCACTCAGGAATAGAACCGCCTTCCCGGCGCTGATGTTGCTATCACCGACAAATAAAACCTTCGTTCGCCCAGTACAGACATCACTCTCGGACTCGACCAATCAGTTATTGTGTTAACTAGCCACATTAACTGCTATGTTCTTTTTTATCACTTGTGCATCTAATGTTACCCACTCTCCTCTGGAATGTTTCCATCGTGAGCGCACAATAAAATGAAATGAAAATGAAATAAAATGCTAGCAAAGACAATGCCATTTCGAGGTTTACATGTTGGAAGTGCTCGTATGAGCAAAACCTGGCGTCATTCGCATTTCTGTGTCTGTTCTACAGTAATGGCGTAACTATCAAGGTATGCTGCACGGAAGAAGCCACAGTTTTCGAATGAAGGCTCAAATCTCGGGCTTACCGTTGTCACTCTTGCTTGATACATCAGAGGCGAATGTCGCAGGAGCGAATCCCAAGAAAAAGAAGAAAATTGACATTATATCCTTTCGTAGAAAAGACCAGTGTGGCCGTGGACCTCTCATGCCCACTGATCAGAATAAAATATGTGCACATGAACCAGTGTAGACGCGCTTTAAGCTTCATTTTTGCGATGTGTTATTTGATTTATATTGCGCCGCTGTTTTCGACGTGTCTTTACGCCTTATGTCTAACAAACTGGTTGCCCACCTGCCACTTCTGTAAGGCTCAAACAAACTGAAAATGTTAATCGAAACCAACTCTTGACTGCAACAACGTCGCAGCCTGCTTGAAAAAGTAAAACAAAAAACTACAGCTTTTCATTTTATTAATTGTTCCTTGCACTAGACGGTCTCAATGATAGTCTAGGCGAAATCAAATAAATATCAGCGGGAGTGCACAACAGAGCACCTGCTTCAAAATGCACCCTGAATAACTCGTATTCCCTGCGTTCGAACTGACTCACACTCGCTAAAATAGCACTCAGCTGGGCTCAATTGTAAATAGTCTCACCGTGGTTCATTTCAGTCAAGCTCACTCTCACTCATCACTTGGCTTCTTATCAGTCACGGCCACAAGGCTAGACTCAGCTGATTTGGATTCAGGAGGGTCACCTTGGCATACACGTTTTAAATTACCCAGGAAATGCTGTGAATCGTGCATATTAAATTAGCATAATGTCTTATTGATTGCAGATATTAGCTTGAAGCACATCAGAAAGGTTCTGATTTCCATAGGGTACAACGACTTCTAACAAACTAATAATCGCTACGCGCGATCTAAGGCTTCATTGAAAGCTATTTGCTAGTTGTTAAGACGTCCGAAAACAAACATTCTATAACAGGGAAGCTCTGTGTTCGTGCATGGCTGGACGAGCGCCTGTAGCTCACGCCTGGCGATGTTTCAATGCTGTGCGCACGCACTTCAGCACAGCACTTCGTTACATATGTATGACTGTCAGTGGCAAAAAGGCTTAAAATAATATCTGGGGTTTTACGTCCCGAAACCACTATATGAATATGAGGAACGCCGTAGTGGAGAGCTCCGGAAAATTCGACCATCCGACATTGTTTAACGTGCACTGACATCGCACAGTACAGGGTCCTCTACCATTTCGCCTCCATTGAAGTGCGACCGCCACTGCCGCGATCGAACCGGCGACTTTCGGGTCAGCAGCCGAGCGCCATAACCACTGATCCACCGTGGCTTACTGTAAGAAGGCCTACCTTTTAAGAAGACGTGGACGCTGGCAAATGTGTGCGAGTGGATAACTACATCATATGTAATGCCATTTTTGAAGCGCTGACAGGAAGCAGGAGCCAAATGACAAGAAGGAGGAGCGAATTCAACCCATAGCTGCGTGAGAGGAGGAAAAAACAAGATCCTGGTCCTATGAAGCAGGTAGTGCAATACTAGGCAAGCTGAAGGCGGGGTGTCGAAGAGGCTTTTTTCCGAAATTGTGCCTGGGCCGATCCCACGTACCATGAAATAGCGGTTGACCCGCGGCGTCCGTCAGGAAGTCTTCCCAAGTAGTAATACAGGCCCACTGGAGTTCCGGCATTGACCATTTTGTCGGTCATAAGCATCAGCATCTTCAGCCAATATAGGTCCACTGCAAGACCAAAACCACTCTCCATGATCTCCAGTCTACCCTGTCCTGTAAGAGCGTATTACATTTTATTCATACTGTGCCTCATTTCGCCACTCACTAACTTTCTGCGTTACTCGACTGCGTTTGCGATCCTGTGGTAACCACTCTGCTGCTGTTAATGGGGACCTGTTGGCAATCCTACGCACTACGCGGCAAGCCCAGGTTCATTTCTTTGCCTTGATGCCAACTAGAATATACGCTAGCCATGGTTGTTCCCATTCTGCCATCCTCCTGTCTCTTGATGTGACTCGTCTCATTTTCCCTTCCATTCCACGCTGCGCAGTCCTCAACTTTTTCAACAATCGCTTGGTTGTCCAATGTATCAGCCCCATAAGTTATAATTGACAGTATCCAGAGATTGTACACTTCGCACCCAATTTCTTGTCATTATTTGCGAGTGCCAGTCGAATGCGCTCCAGCCCATGCTTATTGTTCGGTGAATTTCACTTACTGGTTATGCTCCTATCTTAACAATTGCCGTAAGCATACATATTCTTGTATACAATTCGATGTATGCTTTCCAATAGGGAAGTCTTTACCTTTGGCCAGGTTATTGAGCAATATTTTTTCCTTGATCATGTTCATTCTTAGCCCTGTTTATAGTCTCTGAGTTTGATTCCTCTATCATTGTTTGCAAATAATCGCCCCACAGGAATATAATGAACAGCTTAGTCCCGATGTGTACGAGCATGACCGCGGATGGCAGTGTGGCGCGACAAGCACGCAATGTCATCTGTCGTACCTTAGCACCCATATACCCGTGCTCAATGAACTTAAAGGTTCATCTCACTGGGAGGCGGCGTAATGAAGGAATGACCTCGCCGAGAATTATTAATAATCGATCAATGATTTATTTAACGTGCCCAGGAACAACCGTGAGGTCTTTGTGCAGGCGCACGCAAAAAAAACAGTAAAAATAAACAATACAATGCAGACAGTCTTCAGAAATAAAAAGAGCAAAAACACGTAGACAAAGAAAAATGAACACAAAAGGGGAGGAGTAAAATAAGACAATATGAGAACTATTGAAGGGGAATAAAAAATTAGATTGCACATATACAACTATGCGGAAAGACGGACAAAGGCAGATTTCGTACATTGTGCCATACTATGTCAAAACAGTGCAAAGCTCGGATAAAACAATGATTGTGAGCTATGAAAAACGTCAAGATCAAGAAAATTAATATTATAAAGACTTTGTATTCTGTGAACGCTAGAGTGTCAGGCTGGTACATGAAACGGTCTGTTCTCTCTGGTTAACTTACGCGGAATTCGAAAATTAACACAATTGAGAAGTATAGGGCAGGATATGATACCGTGGACTAGCTTGTAAAGAAATAAGAGATCAGAACGATTTCGTCGGCAGTGAAGTGATGGCAGTGATAATGATTCATCAGTATTTGAACGAGATCCAGAGTCATTTTAAGCAAAGCGATGGTCATATATGCTGAGGATTTTTTCTGGACTCGTTCAGTGGTGTTACCGCTGGATTGAGCAATGCCATTCCATATCACGGACGCATACACAAGTTGCGGAAGACATATTGCCGTGTAAAATTTGTGTAGGGCCATGGGAGACCTGAATTCTCGAGATATTCTACAAACACATCCGAGAGAACGAAGGCCCCGCATAGCAGCACGCTTAACGTGACAAGAAAAGTTTAACGCGCTGTCAACAACAACACGAAGATCACTGATTTCATAAACCTTGCATAACGGCAGAGAATTGACAGAGTATTGAAAGGACACGCCAGATGTTTTGCGAGTGATAGACATGAATTTTGTCTTTGAGGTATTCAGAGGAAGGTTATTGCCGTTGCACCATTCGGAAAAAGAACACAAATCTGACTGCAGTAAGCGACAGTCGTTAACTGAATGAATTTCCATAAATATCTTGATGTCATCGGCATATAAGAGGAAAGAAGAATTACGAATGGCAAAAGAAACATCATTAACGTAAATTAAAAGTCGGAGTGGGCCTAATACCGACCCTTGAGGGACCCCACTAGTCACTTTATACAAAGAAGAGGTTTGGCCATTTACGGCAACATAGCAAGATCTATTGAGCAGATAGCTCTGCAAGAGATTCACAATCGACAAGTCAACGTCAAAGTTCGCAAGTTTAGCCATAATCAGTGTGTGGCTGACTACGTCAAAAGCCTTGCTCAGGTCACAGTAGATTACGTCAACCTGTCCTCTCTGAGAAATAGGTGTGGCGATCTGCGTCATGAAACTAGCAAGATTTTTGGTAGTTGAGCGGCCAGCAAGAAAACCATGTTGATTTGGAATCAATGAGTTTTTCACACTAAAAGACATTATTTTGTGAAGAGCCAGTTCGAAGATCTTTGATGTGGCACATAGTAGAGAAATCGGGCGATAATTAGAAACATCTGTCTTAGAGCCCGACTTAAATACTGGAAAAACACGAGCAGTTTTCCACATGCTAGGAAATGTGGAAGTTTCCAGGCAGTTAATAAATATCGTAGTCAGTACTGGGACAAATATAGTACCATAAGCTTTTAGTATGGCGGAGGGGATGCCATCTTGGCCACATGATAAGGATGGTTTTAAGCGCTTAATGCATTCGCTGTTATGAGTTTCATCCAGCGACAAAGCACTGGATGAGCTAACTGCCTTGGGCTGTTGTCTGATATCAGTGCTAGAGTCTGAGTCGTTGGCTCTCTGTTTCGTGGATCCTGCTCCGTCTTAACAGGGCTTGTTTCTCCTCCGTGTGGGAGAAGGAACAGATGACGCCTGTTTCTGCGTACGGTTTTTCCTTCAGTTTGGACCCAGTAGGATCTCGGTGTTTTGGAAGGACGAAGGACCGTGCCCTCGGCGCCTCTGTCTTTCAGCCATACTTGAGTGCCTGCGGATAGACAGGGAAGAGGTCTCGCAGCATGACGTTTGTCGAAATACATCTTTTGTTTTTGCCTGTATTTTTCGTCTGGCTCTTTGCAAGAAGCCTTTACTACTTCTGGCTTTAGCGCGGATGGCATGCATGGTACTTTTGAGCGTAAACGGCGGCTCATTAGCAGTTGCGGCGGACTATAGCCTGTTGGACCCGGCGTGTTTCTATAGTTCAGCAACGCGATGTAGGGGTCCTCTGCCTTCTTCAATAGTCTTTTAAGAGTCCCTACCATGCGCTCAGCTTCCCCGTTAGCTTGTGGGTAACGAGGACTTGTTGTGACATGCGTAAAGCCGTAGTTTCTTGCAAAATCAGCAAACGGGAATGAGATGAACTGTGGTCCGTTGTCCGATATTACTGTTTGCGGTATCCCATGCCTGGCGAAGCAGCTTTTCAGATGCTGGATGACCGCCTTCGACGATGTTCCTCGATCCAGCAGGGCCAGCTCAGGGTACCTGGAGTGATAATCAACAACGACAAGATAGACAGCTCCTTTCATCTCAAATAAATCAATTCTGATTTTCTGCCATGGTAGCTCGGTTGTTTCCGATGGAATCATTGGTTCGGAAAATTGGGTACGCTCTGTGGCGCATGCTTGGCAGTTGGCCACGGTTTGTGCAATGTCTTTGCTAATTCCTGGCCACCAGAGAGATTCTTTCGCGCTCGCGCGGCACCGTGCAATTCCCTGGTGTCCATCGTGAACCCTCCGAAGCATTTCCTTCCGCAGCGCTCGTGGAATCACCAGCCTTGAGTCCTTTAAAAGCAACTGCTTGCAGACCGTGATGTTACCGCGATGCGCCCAGAATGGCTTGAGAAGTTGTGGTGTGTGGTGCTTAGCGGGCCAACCTTGCATACAAGCTTCGAGCAACGACGCACATTCGGGGTCATTTGCTTGCTCTGAGCGTATGCGTTCGAGCATGTCGTCGGAGAACGCATACTGAACGACTCCCTCCACGTGAGCCGAAACGTCTGCTTCAGACAACTCTCCGACAGAAAGCGCCGTGTTCATCACTGTCGCCCGAGAAAGTGTGTCCGCCGTAGCAATGCCTTTCCCCGGGACGTGTGTAAGCGTGAACGAGTACCGCATAAGACGCATCCTGAACCTTTGAATTCTTGGCGGTAGAGAATCGAGAGGATCTCGACCCAGTAGCGGGAGGAGAGGCTTGTGATCCGTTTCAAATAGGAACGTGAGGCCTCTTAGGAATTCGTCGAAGCGTTCCGCAGCCCAAGTTAAAGCTAACGCTTCTTTTTCGATCTGTGAATACCTCTGCTCTGTTTTTGTGAGCGCTCTGGAGGCATATGCTACTGGACGTCTCTCACCAGATGGCTGATCCTGGAGGAGTACTGCGCCAATTCCTAGTGAAGACGCGTCCGCCGATACAATTGTCGAGTACCGGGGGTTGTACCTCGCCAGGCATCTGTCTGAGCTGAGAGTGGTCTTGATCTTCTCAAAAGCTGCCTCTTGTTGAGGTCCCCAAGACCAGTCGCTGTCTTTGTTGAGGAGGCTGCGTAAAGGAGCAGACATTGAAGCTGCATGAGGTAAAAACCTTGCGAGGTGGTTCATCATGCCTAACAAGGATCGAACCTCAGCGACGTTTAGGGGTCTGGGCAATTGCTTGATTGCTCTAACTTTCTCGGGGTCTGGACGCACGCCGTTAGCATCGAAGATCATTCCCAAGAATGCAACCTGTTCAACTGCGAAACAACACTTTTCCCTGTTGAGAGTTACGCCTGCTTGTTGAAGTCGTTCGAGGACGTTAAAAAACCGTTTGTCGTGTTCCACTTGGTTCTTGCCGTACACCAGAATGTCATCCATGTTGTTCAGTACGCCGTCTAGGCCTTCTAGGACTTGCGAGAACTTTCTTTGAAAGATTTCTGGTGCGGATGTAATCCCGAACGGCAACCTGCGGTAGCAGTACCGCCCGTACGGCGTGATGAACGTCGTGAGCCTTTGACATTCCTCTGAAAGCTTTATCTGGTAGAAACCAGAATGCGCGTCCAGTTTAGAGAAGACTTTTGCTTCCTGGAAGCTTCCCATAACTTGCTCAATTGTTGGCAGTTGATGACGCTCCCGTCTGACGAACTGGTTCAGTTGAGTCAAGTCAACGCAGATCCTTACTGCTCCAGACGGCTTCATTACAGGAACGATAGGCGCGCACCATTCTGTCGCTTCTTCGACCTTCCGTATCATTCCTTCTCGTTCTAGCCTGTCCAGTTCTTCTTTGACCTTTTCTTTCATGGGAATAGGAACCCGTCGCGGTGTAGACAGACTGTACGGGGTTGCATGTGGCACAAGGCGTATAGTGTGTTCTCCCGATATGGTACCCGTGCCTTGGACTATCTTGGGATACTTGCTTCCGATATCGTCAGCAGTGCCTAATCCATCTAGGAAACGAACAATTCCCAGAGCTTTGATGGCTGGCAGTCCCAACAAGGGCGTGCGCAAGTTCCGCACGACGTAAATGGTTTGTTGTGAACTGCTGTCTTTCCAAGATATTTTAGCGTCAAACTTTCCGATCGTACGGATGCTAGTATTGCTCGGTCCTTTAAGATCGATTGCGTTTTCCAGAGAAGGCGGAAGAAAAGGATAATTTTCAGCGACGACCGTCACCTCGACTCCCGTGTCTACTTTCATGCGGAGCGTCTGGTTGTTTACCTTTACTGTGACGAAATGCTCAGATTGTGTGTTCGCACACTGCTCGACCGTGCCAATAAACTTGCTACCAGCTTCGGCGATGCCATCGAGATTTGTGTCTGTTTGCTTCTTTTTTCGGCATGCCTTTTCATAGTGGCCCAACTTCCGGCAAAATCTGCACCTTTCTTTTTGCGCTGGACATTTGTTTCGCGGGTGAAATGGTCCGGCACAATAGCTGCAGTTATTGTGATGATAAGCGGGCTTCTGACAGCGAGTAAACGTGCTCTTTGCAGCAGCTTTCTTGGGCTTCACTGTGGCGACGCAAGCTTCTGGGACTGTGCCCTCGTGCTCTTTTAGCTCTGCTTGCTGTTGCTTTACGGTTTCGCTCGTACGCGCTCTTGCCAAAGCAGTGGCCATCGTTAGCTTGGGGTCCATCTTCAGTTCTTCCGAAAGAACCTGGTCCCGTAGTCCTACTACGAAGCGGTCTCTTATTAGGCGTTCCTTCATGCCTTCGAACTCGCATCTGTCTGCTAGATTGCTAAGCTCGGTTGCGAACTGGTCTACTGTTTCTCCCAGTTGTTGCCGGCGTTGATTAAAGCGAGCACTTTCGTAGACTACGTTCTTGGTGTGGACAAAGTAGTCGTTAAATTTAGACTTTACGAGCTTGAAGTCCTCCATTTCTTCGTCTTTTACGTTTAGCGACCGAAGAATCTCCCTCGACTTTCTGCCCATAGTATAGACAAGAGTCCTTACTTGAACTTCGTCTGTTTTCTCATGTAGCCCAGACGCGAATCTGTAGTCGTCAAATTCGTCCATCCAGGCGGGCCAGTCCGCTGCGTTCTGGAAGTCGAAGGGCTTAGGAGGCTTGATTCCCGCCATTCTGAAGCGTTGTCGCCGGTATGGCTTGTCCTCGTAGACGCAGCTGCCGGTCGTGCGCTTGTTGACGGGGCCGTTGAAGCGCTACTTGGCTACATCGGAACCACTTCTGACACCATGTCAAGCTCGTCAGAGTGATCGACAGACGCTCGTTACATCGTGACCAAGAAAAAGCCCCCTTTAATAGTTCGTCGTGAAATATATACAGTCAGAATGATCACATGACTCTCGTGATAACCGGATGATGGAAACAAAGATAGCGTGTGTCTCGGCGCTTGTCTCTGGAACAGGCGGCCACGGAATGCAGCAGGATGACGTCACAAGTACAACCTCCGTAAACCGATCAACCTGGTCATCAACATTAGGTTTGTCGGTAACCTGTGACCACTCAACGGTGGACAAGTCATGATAGAGGCCCGTGTAATCACCTCGCTTGAACGCAAATCTTGGAGATTTGTTTACGTAACTGCTGTAGCTCGTTGTTTCGGCTGATGCAGATAATCTTACGTTAAGCGGTGGGTGGAATTTGTCCGGACGTACAAGAGAGAGGTTGGAGCGGGAAACTTCAAGGGGTTGATCGTTTGACACACACAGGTCTAAGACGTCGCCACTGGAATTGACGACTGAATTATGTTGCAGTAGGGAATTAAACGCCAGAAATTCCAAGAGCAGGCTGCACGTTTTCTCTGTGAAAGGATTGTAATGAGAAAAGGTAAGCGTGCTCCAGTCAATTCCAGGTGCATTGAAATCGCCAAGAACAATAATTCTGTGCCCACTATGAGAACATATCACAAGTTCAATAGAAGACATGACATCGTGAAACGAGGCAGGGGAAATACTGGGCGGTAAATAGAAGCATCCACTCAACAATTTTTTACGGCGCTCAAGGTTGATTTTTAGCCAGATCGATTCTTCGGTAGTTTCTAGGTCTTTCCGTCTAACGGATTTCAGTGAATTGTCAATGGCAATCAGCACGCCACCACCTTTCTGTTTGGTTTCACTGAAATCTCGGTCACGGCGGAAGGTGGTGTAGGTCGGGGGAAAAATGTCCGATGAGGGAATTTCAGTGCCGAGCCAGGTTTCCGAAATAGCAATAATAGGATAAAAAGACGAAAGAACATTAGAGAAAAACTCGCGTGTCTTGGTACGTAGACCACGAGCATTTTGGTAGAATATGTCTATGTTACACGGCACTTTCGATTCCAGTCACTAGCTCAGAGGGATGAAGCATGTCATCGCGCAGCTCCCCACGAAATGGCTTGAACAGGCATCCGAGGGGCCACATCGAAGGGTCATTCAGGAGTTGTAGTGTTTCCTCGTCAACTTCGCATGAACACGTTTAGAGCAACTTTCACAGCGAAAAAACTGCTGCTTACCGAAAAACGGGCAGGAGCATAGCAATAAGCATGCATCCCGACTGTTATTATTGTTATTAATATTAATATAATTATAATAATAATAATAAGAAGAATTATTATTATTATTATTATTATATTATATTATTATTATTATTATTATTATTATTATTATTATTATTATTATTATTATTATTATTATTATTATTATTATTATTATTATTATTATTATTATTTGGTTTGAATGCATATAAAACACGGAGACACAGCAAAGATAGGGAGGGAACAGGCTGACAACTGCCACCTAAAGCGGCACAACGCCTGCCTGCTCCTTCGGGAAGGGGGAAACAGAGGAAACGAAGATAAGCGGGAAAGAAAGACGAACGAAAATAAAAAAATAACACAACTAACACAGACCTAAATACAAGTAAGTAGTCACATGGAAAAATGTCTAAAACGCCATGCCAAATCGGTATCGTTTAAGAAACTTTTTTGGGCTCGATGGTCCTGGTCACGCGGAGCAGCGCAACCTGCCCCGAACAGGCAATCATCAAGGTCCGTACACTTAAGACCAATAAGTCCATACTCTTTGATGAGCAGTGCTCGGTGCATAACGAATGCAGAAGACTAAAAAATTGTGTTCTAGTGTCTCGAAGGAGTCACACGACGTACATGACGGGCTGTCCACGCGTCCGTGATTGTATAATCGCTCAAGCACAAGCACAGAGCGATCTCTTAGCTTAGTAACAGGACTCTGAAACACCGAACAAAAAAACACAGCCTGTACCGTCGCAATTTCTGGGCTGTACATGGGTTCTCTCATGTTCACGGAAGGACAAATTTAGGCGAAGCGACAAAGAACCGCTCCACTAACGTGAAACCTGGGGAGCTGCAAAGCACAGCTGATTCCCATAGGGACACGTCAATATCAATGACAGGATCGGGTCCTCTTATTGCAACCAATTGCGACAGACAGCGTCGCAGGCCGCGTCCAGCGCCCATCGCAGACATCGTCCATCGCAGAAAGAGCGTTTCCGGACCCAATGGGCCGTCTCATTTGCCACTCGGAAAAGCGCACGTCGCGTTGTCCCTTGCGGGCGAGCGCACGTTCTCGCGAGGTTTTTCTGGGCAAGCGCGTTGTTATTTTCCACTTGCTTTGCTTTGACAGGTTACGAGAGGAGATACTGTGAAGGGCTACGACGACAGGGGACGCCGAAAGCCCGAGCGCATAAGATGTTTGGCGTCTGAAATGAAATAGGTCTGAATCTGCAGGTCGTTTCGGCTTCGGCTTCTGTACGAAAATGAACAAGCCGAGGTCGTGTCCGTTTTCGTACGTCACCGAGGCACTTGGAGTAAGCCGGTGGAAGGCTGCCATCATTCCTCTTTAGCATTTTTTCGTGTTATGGATAAGAAATCCATTCGAGATACTTCTGGGATCGCAAATATTATTCACGATTACACTTGTCTTAGCCCACTCGGCCTCAAGGCTACGATATTGTACTGCCTTTGCGACAAATCTTCTTTGTACACAATGATAGCCGCCTATGCTTCCTTCGTTTTGTTGTTTGACAGTGTTCTCCCAAATCATTGATGTCAATGAAGTGCGCAATGTGAAATTACAACAAATAGTTTAAACTAACGCGCAACACAAACTACATCGTTTGTTTTTCAATAATATAATCCGTTAAAGGATTACTCTGAGAGTCAACTGATGAAAATTCATCGCTCTGGAAGGTTATATATGTATGTGATTCAATCATATCCTCCAAGTTGTACACGTAAAAATCTATGCCCTAGACTTCTAGAGTATAGCATAGAAGTGAGATAGAAAGCTCTTTGATAAAAAAAATCACAGCATATCCACGGAGTGAATGATGATGAGTGGGCGAAGCTGCGGAGGTTCATTGGTAAACCGTGAATCTTCCGTGAATTCTGCCCAGTACATCATCACCGACGTGAGATCGGGCGCGTTTATACTAAAGGTTCGATGAGTTATGACGACTTGCAGCGCACTTTAATTTTACATGTACGCTGTGAATTTTCATTGTTTAGAAAACCATTGCTTAGAAAACATCTGGCGTCTTTCGTTAAGCAGCTGGCGTCTTTTCGTTTTGCTTTAGAAACATCTGGCGTTCTTTCGTTTTGCTTTTACAAAACATCTGGCGTCTTTTGTTGGTTTATTTCATCTATCAACGGCGTTTTGAACAAAATTTTTATTGTTTAATCACGCACAGGAGAAATCTCACCAGGCACTACCTTGGAGGTAAAGAATGGCTGCTAATGGGAATGAGAGACAGAAGGAGTCGGCTTTTAGCTAACGCTGCGAATTTTTTATTGTTCAACAACGCACAGGAAAAATCTCCCACCGGCACCACCTTGCAGGTCAAAGCGTAAGACTGGTTACATACTACGCTACGAGGGACGAAGGGGTGCCGCTATAAGGAGCTTCGCCCCTAAAATAGTATTCTACCGGCTTCTATAAAGGTGCCTAGATGATACTCTGTATAGCAGAGAAAACAGGCAGAGCCACAACTACCGACACACTCAGGTCACTTAATGGACAACATATATGTTGCACAGATACTTCAGATACAAATTTCCTTTGCACCGTGAGATACATGCGAACAACACAGACACAAATGCTCTGAAGTGACCGACAGAAATTGCGGCGTTTCGGAAACGTGCTAATTTTGAACATTTGTTCGTATTTGCATGGCTCACATATTTCACAACGTATGTTAAAAAGTACACATCATCTCCCCCTACGGGCAACCATGGTGGACGCTGATGTTTACGTGCGGCTTCCCAGCCTTCCTCTGCTCCGCGGCGGTGGCACTGCCGCTGCAACTAGCGCCGACTTTGACGTTGTTCATGGCGTTTCGCACCGCGTTGCACAGAGAGAATGACGGAAGCACAGCGAACGCGCGCATTCGGAGCTTCGACACTCGCTTGCCGGCGTTGACGTTTACATTCAGGTTCGCGAACATCCATAGCGCCGTTTGCGAAGGAGACTGCAACGCTTGCCGGCGTTGCCGTTTACGTTCAGCTTCGCGAGCGTCGATAGCGCCGTTGCGAAGGAGAGTGCAACGGGAGCGAGCGCGCGCCGCATTAAATACGAGCGCCCAGCCGTGGCTGGGAGAGAAGAACGGCAGAGGAGAAACGAATCAGATGCAGCGCTTACGCCACCTCCTTCCACCTCCTCGCGCTCACGCGAGGAGGGAGGGGGGAGTTGGCGCATGCGCAGTATGGGTGCGGACGCCGCAGAACGGACAGTGCCCCGAGCATATGATGCTTTCGCATCTAAAAAAATTACAGCAGCTCCCGCTAAAGGGGACCATGAGGGGATGCGAAGCCGGAGCACTTGCACGATCGCGTTCCGTTGGCGTTCGTTGGGCATGCTACCGACCTCGCGTCGTGGAACGCGAAGAGGGACGCTGCGCGCGTCGTATCTTCCATCTAGCCTGGCCGTTAATTCTCACAGGGCGAGCGGGGAACGCGGTCGACAGGCGGGCGAGAGGGGGGCAGCGTAGGAGAGGAGAGAGAAGGGGAGGGGACGCGCATGCGCTCGAGCTCATCGCGGCGTTGCGCAGGAGAGTATTTCGGAATGTCTAGCCCGCGTTTCAGAGGAAGAGTGGAAAGGGGGAGGGGAGAGGGGTATGGGAGAGGGGGAGGGGAGAGGGAAAGTGGAGAGGGGAATGGAAAGAGAAAGTGAAGAGGGGGAGTGGAGAGGGGAAGGGGAGAGGGTGAGTGGAGAGGAGTTGTGTGGAGAGGGTATGCACATGCGCAGTAAGGGTGGTCACGCCGCACACCACCGGATTGAGCTCGGCCTTAAGATACTTCGCATCTAAAAGCTGGCTGACTTCGGTTGTAGACGTAGCTTACACATATTCTCAGCTTGTAACCGATAGTATTTCGCCGCTTTGCTCAGTGTGTGTACGAACAGCACGAAACGGTTCGTCTCCATCCCTACCGCTGTTGGAGCCAGATCATAAGGGCACAGCTAGCTTAAGTCTTCCTGAAAGTCCGCCATGCATCATCAGGTTACAGTGCAAAATTTTTCCTGCCTGTTTAAATAAATTTATCTCCGAGTTACACAATGAAATGTTCCGAGAAAAATAAATAATCTTTGAATTTTATCCTTCAACGAAACGACCGGAATACAAAGAAATTGTATAGAATGGTGTCATTTAATTGCCTGCTACGAATTCCTAACCAGCAAGCTGAATGTTCAATCAAAGTTCTATAGAGCAATGAGCGCTGAGCGAAGGAATGAATGAATAAATGGAAATACTTTCGCCTTCATTCATGTCCCCATTTGAGTGTATTTAACGGCGCTAGCCCCAGCATTTCGGGAACTTTCGGTTCGGTCAGGCAGAACATAAAATAACTTTTATAAAAATGACTATTGAGAAACTGTTGACAAATGATCGGCGAATCGTTGAAACAGCTGACGTTTCAAATAAATGTCAAATGTCATTGATCCTTTTCAATAAAAAGTACATGTTGAAAGATATATTGATCTTTTGATGATTTTCTGTGATACAGTGGGTGAGCTTAGAACCGGTCGGCCCACGTATCAAGGAGGGCGTGAAACTTATTAAAGACAATATCACGAGCACTTCTGCCATCTGATTAAGAAAGCCATACACACATGCGCATATAGTAGGTTTATTTGCCTTTTTTGGTAGCCAGAATATATGACGTTTAATTTCCAGCATGTAACAAATACTCTTGCACATAATCAACACTGCAGCCCTTCTTGCATCATGACGCTCTCTGTGTGAGCTATTGTAACGCAAAAATTTCTTTTAAACATATGCAGAACTTGCTGCTCCAAGCAATGTCATAAATTGCAAAAATATACATTTTTTAAAAATAAAACTCCACATTTTACGCAACCTTGTACAGTAATGCAGATATGAAGCTAGCAATGGTAACTGATATTCAGAAGCGCACGAGGCTTGCGAAGCCCCGAACTCAATGACCAAACCCTGGCCATCCGTTGTGCCCGCGATCGGGCCGTCAAGTTTGGCTCGGCGGTTCCTACGTGGGATTATATTACTAGCTACCTTCGGCAATGTAATTTCTTAAGCCTGCTCGTTCTAATTAGCTAAATGGCCCACAACGTAACTGTTCATGCGGCAACAAAGCATTGCTGACTTCTTGATTTAGTAACCGAAGCAACGCAGGTAAATGTAACCTCCTAGTACACAGTAGTGCGCAGAAACACTACAACAGCCGAATACACAAAGAAAGCTTCAATAATGAACTACTGGGGTTTTGTGCGCCAAAACTCCAATATGATTATAAGGCACTCCGTTGTGGAGGGTGTATATCGAGAAATTTGAGACACCTGGGCCGTTTTAACGTGAACCTAAATCGAAGTAAATGGGCCTCGCGAGCTTCGGGTCAGCAGCCGAGCGCCGTAACCACTGTACCACCACGGCGGCCACAAAAGAAGTTTCGTTTGAGGATATAACGGACATAAGCAGTGTTTAAAGGGACCCTGAAACGGTTTTGACGATTTTGTACGAACACATTGAGCCGGTAGAGCAAGTCCTAATAATCATTTACAGACCGATTTAAGCTCTGTGCGTAAACTGTGTAATTTATTACAAGGCATTAAAGCTCCGAATCGCCACCGATCACAGCGGCTCAGCCAAACGCGTTTTCAAACCGCCCCCTTCCAGTGCGCGTCGTATTGGAAGCGCGACGTCACGCTGGCGGCTGATCTGATTGGATATGTCCAGTACACGTCACTGAACCTCCTGTGGGCAGCGAGCGTCGTCTGCCTGTGTTACAACGTACTCCGTGTTGACGTGAGCTGATCGACAGTGTTTATCTCGAGGTTTCTTTTCTTAGACATAATTAATTGCCCTAGCCGTGTTGTGTACCACATTGTAAAGCTGCGACATCGTGCAATGTTCGTGAGGCATCTGGCGCTGCAATGAGTGTCGCGGTCTCGCTATCCGTTCAACGCCACGATCCACGTTTTTGTGGCTGTAACTTCACCCCTGAAGACACAAACACATTGCCCGAGTTTACGCTGATCGGTGATCGTTCTCGAATTATTTTTTTTGTCCGCATACTTTTGCAGATTGTCGCCGTACAGAATAAAATAAGATCTGCTGGTAGTGTGGCGGCACCTGTCGGAGCAGATATCAACCACTCCGCGAGCTTCGTCTTTGTTGGGCCTCCGAGATTGCGCGCAACCCCTCGGCGCACAGTATCTGAGGCCATGGCTGGGCGAAGCTCAAACCGTCGAGTGCGCTCATGAGAGCGCTGCGATCGCCGGCGATGTCAGGCTGTCTGTGAGTTGAGGGTGCAAGGCAGTGGTGAGGAGGAGGGTATAGATATTGTCGCGGTGCAACGCGAACAAACAAGAAGGACAACTTGCGACAGAGAAGCAGCGTGTTCAAATCAGCTGAACAGAAAAACGGCTTCCTCGTCTTTCACACCGAAAGCTACTGTCCCACTAGCCGGAGTCTGTGAAACCTCGCCATCGTCATCGTCGTTTATGTTTATACACGTGTCACTTGCCTCTCCTTAACAGAGCATCGCCCCGATGCTAAACCAGAACCACCGTTTTATGAAAGTGCACAGTGAGTCGGTGACATACGGTTTCATGCGTACCACATGCACAAGTTCAGGCCGGTGCTGGCGACGCCTTGTGCAATAGGGACTGTCGGGGACGACCTCGTAGGTTACGTCACTCAGCTGTCGCGATACACGATATGGCCCGAAGTATCGCCTTAACAGTTTCTCAGACAGTCCACGTTTCCGTATGGGCGTCCAAACCCACACTCGGTCGCCGGTTGCGTAGGTTACTATTCTTCGGTCGGCATTATAGCGGCCTGCATCATAGTCTTGTTGCTGGCGGATCCGTAATCGTGCGAGCTGCCTAGCTTCTTCCGCCCGTTGAGTAAACACGTCGGCGTCCGTGTCAATGTCGTCCCATTCGTGTAGTAACATCGCATCCAACATCGTCCGTACCTCCCGTCCGTGAACAAGGCTGAATGGAGTCATGCGAGTCGTTTCTTGTTTAGCTGTATTGTACGCGAACGTGATATAGGGTAAGATTTTCGTCCCAATTTTTATGTTGGGCATCCACGTACATCGAAAGCATGTCTTCAATAGTCTTGTTTAAGCGCTCTGTTAATCCGTTCGTTTGCGGGTGGTACGCAGTTGTCTTACGATGAGTCGTGCCACTTAACATCAAGACATGGTCTAACAGAGCTGCCGTAAATGCGGTTCCGCGGTCTGTAATCACGACGGCTGGGGCACCATGTCGCAGTACAACATTCTCTATGAAAAATCTCGCGACTTCTGCCGCTGTGCTTCTTTGGATTGCCTTTGTTTCGGCGTACCGGGTCAGATAATCCGTTGCGACGATAACCCAGCGGTTCCCTGCAGTAGAAGTAGGAAGTGGACCCAAAATATCCATTCCGATTTGGGCAAATGGTGTTCGTGGGACTTGGACAGGTTGCAGCAGGCCGGCTGGTTTCGTCGGAGGCGACTTGCGTCGCTGGCAGTCGAGGCAAGTACGAATGTGGTGCTTCACGGCTGTGGTAAGCCTTGGCCAGTAGTATCCTTGCCGAACTCTTGCCAATGTGCGCGTGTAGCCTAAGTGACCAGAAGTCACCTCGTTGTGACATGCTTGAAGCACCTCAGTACGAAGGGTTGCAGGAATGACGAGCAAATAGGGAGGTCCAATTGACGAGAAGTTTCTTTTGTAAAGAACGCTGTTCCGTAAACAGAACGACGGCAATACTCGTGCAAAAACTCTGGGTGCACTCTGAGATTGTCCCTCCAAGTAATTAATTAAGCCAAGCAACTCAGGGTCGTCACGTTGTTGTTGGGCGATCGTCGACGTGTCGAGGACACCAAGGAATGCAGTTTCATCCTCATCGGGTAGAGAAGCCGACTGTATTGGTGATCGGGACAGGCAGTCGGCGTCCATATGTCGCTTCCCCGACTTGTGTACGACCGTCATATCAAATTCTTGCAGCCTCAGACTCCAACGCGCTAATCGGCCGGTGGGATCTTTAAGATTAGTCAACCAACAAAGTGAATGATGGTCGCTAATAACTTTGAAGGGGCGGCCATACAAATACGGGCGAAATTTCATGACTGCCCATACCACGGCGAGGCATTCTTTCTCTGTTGTGAATAATTAGCCTCTGCGCGTGTTAGCGTTCTGCTTGCGTAGGCGATGACTCTTTCCGTGTCCTCTTGCCGCTGCACTAGCACAGCTCCCAGACCCACATTGCTAGCGTCAGTGTGAAGCATCGTGGGGGCTTCCTCGTCGAAGTGGGCAAGCACTGGGGGTGTTTGAAGACGTTGGCGCAGATCATTAAACGCAGCTTCCTGTTCGTCATTCCACTGAAAGGCGACGTCGTCCCTCGTGAGCCGAGTTAAAGGTGACGCAATGCGTGCGAAGTCCGCAATAAACCGTCGATAATAGGCACAAAGGCCCAGAAAGCGTCTGACAGCCTTCTTATCGGACGGTACCGGGAACTGTGCAACGGCGGCAATTTTTTCGGGATCGGGCCGAACGCCTGCGTGGCTGACGACATGACCAAGAAATTGTAGCTCTTCAAAACAGAAGTGACATTTCTCTGGCTTCAACGTGAGACCCGCGGACCTTATGGCTCGTAAAACAACTTCCAGCCTTTTGAGGTGCTCGTCAAAAGTTGCGGAAAAGACTATGACGTCGTCAAGATAAACCAAGCAGGTTTTCCACTTCAACCCCGAAAGGACGGTATCCATGAGCCTTTGAAAAGTAGCGGGCGCTGAACACAAACCGAAGGGCAAGACTTTAAATTCGTATAAACCATCTGGTGTAACAAAAGCGGTTTTCTCCCGGTCTCTTGGATCTACCTCGATTTGCCAATATCCGCTCCTCAAGTCCATTGAAGAAAAGTAGCGAGCGTGTCGAAGTCTGTCAAGCGAGTCATCGATACGTGGAAGCGGGTACACATCTTTCTTGGTCACCTGATTCAGCTTCCTGTAGTCCACGCAAAATCGCAGGGTGCCGTCGTTTTTCTTGACTAGGACTACAGGTGATGCCCAGGGACTCTGTGATGGCTGAATCACGTCATCTTCAAGCATTTTCGCTACTTGTCGCTGTATCACTTCGCGTTCCTTGAGAGCCACACGATAGGGATTCTGGTGAATAGGTCTCGCCGTGTCTTCGGTAATTATTCGATGCATGGTTAGCGGCGTACGACCAACTCGTGATGTCGATGAAAAGCAGTCCTGGAATTCGGCTAGCAACTCAAGAAGTCTCTTTCGTTCGTCCTTTGGCAGGGTAGTACCAACGTCAAGAACTGGTGCTGATTCTTGTTTAGGCGCTTCGTCCAGTATCGATAAACAGCCTTGGACTTCTACGATGTTGTCAAAGTAAGCGACGGCTGTGCCCTTTGGAAGGTGCCGGCGCTCAGCACTAAAGTTGGTGAGGAGCACGTTTGTGCGTCCAGCAGTGACAATGACAATGCTTCGTGCAACTGAAATGCCATGGCTAAAGAGCAGCGAGCTGATTTGGTCGGCAATGCCTTCGCCGTCGAACGGTGCGTCCCCTGTCACCGAAACAAGAGTGCATGACCGTGGCGGGACGACCACGTCATCATCAGTTAGACGCAGAGGTTTATGTGTCGCCCCAGAACAATCGGCTAAACCAGGGCTATTGCGGAACGTTATTAAACTGTCCGGGATGTTGATGACGGCGCCATATTCTCTCAAGAAATCCATCCCAATAATTAGGTCTTTGCAACATGAGGCGAGAACAACGAACGTCGCCACGAAAGAAGAACCACCGATGTTGATTCTCGCTGTACACCTTCCGATAGGCATCAGTAACTGGCCTCCTGCGGTCCTTAGGTGAGGTCCCGTCCACGGCGTCTTTACTTTCTTGAGGCGTACGGCGAGGTCTTCACTTATTATAGAAAAGTCGGCACCGGTATCAACTAAGGCGGTCACTTGTTGTCCGTCCACAAGAACGGCAAGTTCTGCGGTCACAGTTTCGTCGGTGTTACGTCGTGTCGGCTTTACGGCGTCCTGTGGTGAGAGTAATGGGGGCTTTTTTTCGTCGTCTTGACGGCCTGCAACCTTACCCCCGGAGGTCGCCGCCTTCAGTTTCCCCGGCGTGGGCTGGGTGACCTCCTTCCTCGGACGTCAGCAAAAGTGCGGCGGTGCGATGAAGGCGAGTGGGCAGGAGGCGGAGAGCGTGGTCGATGTCCCAAACCCGGCTGGTAACCAGGCATGCTCTCGTCGTCATTGGTACGGCGGTCGTCAAAATGGGGTCGAGGCGCTGGAGGTCCTTGAGAACCACTGTCGTCGCGGCGCGATACGTAGTCGTCGTTGGCGCATCGACTGTCAGACCAAGGCCTAAGAGGGCGAAACGAATCGACGCGGTGCCAGCAATGACGGGAAATATGGCCCACTCCTCCGCAGTTAAAACAAAGTGGACGCCTATCTACGGTGCGCCAGGCGTCTGTTTTGCGAAGCTGTGGACGTCGCAACGGCTCCTCTTGTGGCGAAGGCCATGGCATGCCAGCGGATGGCTGGTCGTATGGCGGCAGGACGGCAGGTCGTCTTGATGTGTCCTCCTGCAGCGGTGGCCAAGGAATGGCGGCAGATGGCTGGCGGTACGACGGTGGACCGTGTGGTGGGCGTCGAAGGGCGGCGGCGTAGCTCATGGGACGCTGATCTTGAGGAGTATCAGCCGTGGAGAATGCTTGGCGGATTTCGTCGCGGACGACTTCAACGACAGACGCTATGGGCGTTTCCGCTACCGGAGTCCGCAATTTCTGCAGCTCCTCGCGAACAATCTCTCTGATCAAGTCACGCAAGGAGCTGTGATTGTCAAACGTCATGGTGGCGGCATGAAGTTGGGCGCTGCTGGATAAGCGGTCGTACTGTCGGCATCGTTGGTGAAGTGCCCGCTCGATAGCCGTAGCCTCCTTGATAAAGTCCGCCACGGTGCTTGGCGGGTTGCGCAGAAGTCCGGCGAACAACTGCTCTTTTACGCCGCGCATGAGGTAGCGCAACTTCTTATCGTCGGTCATATGTGGGTCAGCTCTACGAAAGAGACGGGCCATGTCCTCAGCGAACATCGCGACTGTTTCATTGGGTTTTTGAACCCGTAACTCTAGTAGTTGCTGGGCGCGGTCCCGTCGATCGACATTGGCGAAGGTGTCAATCATCTGCTGTTGAAAGTCGCGCCATGTTGACAGAGTGCCTTCGCGGTTTTCATACCAAGTACGAGCGCTGTCGTCAAGGTAGAAATAGGCGCGGGGAGAGCTTTTGCTCAGCAGACCACTGGTTGATCTTGGCAACACGTTCATAGTGCTCAAGCCAGTCTTCAACGTCTTCGTGTGCGCCACCACCAAAGCGATCAGGCACCAGTGGTTGAAAAAGCGTTACATGAGATGGGTTGGGAGGACCGCTGGCATGCAGTACCTGTTGCGGGCTGGCGTTGGCCATTGGTAGTGGTAAGCGGCGCCGTGTGGAGGGTTCCGGCGAGGGGGTGAGCTCGGGAGCAAGGCCGCGCAGCCGACGACTGAAGCGATGCACGGGAGTTGCGATAGCTGCGTGCGGGCTGGATGAACGACTCCCAGAGGGAGTGTGGAGCATCAGGCAGGGTTGCGGTCCAGCACCTCCACCAGTGTCGCGGTGCAACGCGAACAAACAAGAAGGACAACTTGCGACAGAGAAGCAGCGTGTTCAAATCAGCTGAACAGAAAACGGCTTCCTCGTCTTTCACACCAAAAGCTACTGTCCCACTAGCCGGAGTCTGTGAAAACCTCGCCATCGTCATCGTCGTTTATGTTTATACACGTGTCAATATAAATTCCGTAGCGGCCTTGGTACACAGTGCGTCGCGTAATTTCTGGTGCGAATAATTTGGGGATGCTCCTGCCTAAACGCTGACAAAACTTCAAAAAACCGTTTCAGGGTCCCTTTAAGGATAGGCATCATTGATGTACCGCCGTGGAGGCATGCCAGTAATAAAAATTGATAAACCGCGAAGCTTGAACGCGATAGCGATATCCGCACGCATGCACACACACACACACACACACAACTCACCGCAACACACACAAACCTCACCGCAACGAGCTATAAGAGGAACGTGATGTACCAGCGACTATCTTTCCTTTTCATTTTATTTTATTACTACTCCTGCTGTTGCAAACGTACGCACCGCGCCAACCGCGCCGTTTGCTGCAAGCAAAAGCCGTTGAAACTTGAACGCTTGAACTCGAGCTCGCCCGCCATGTCTTATCGCGACAACGAAAACAACGCCGAAAGAATAACAAATTTTGTTGTGTTGCATTCCGTAAGCAAGCATACCGAGTGCGAAGGTTGTTAACCAGCAAGCATTACATAACTTAAAGGGACTGTGTACCGTCCTTCATCGTTTTTCTGTTTTTTCTCTGGAAAGCGAGTAGAAATTTTTAAATGGGAAGTTTTCGATCTGCATTCGGTCTTCTTCCATTGGCGTGAAACATGCTCACAACACTGGTTGGTGCACGCGATGACGATTGTAGTGCCGGTAAAAATTAAAACCGAGACCACATGTGATTTCTGTAGGATTACTTTATTTTCGCTGAACACTAATGTAATGAATGTGCTCGTATGTGCCAAAAGTGATCGTTTTGAGCACTTTATCGGTTAAATCAAGCCTTATTATGCAATTACGGAACACTTTCCTATTGCAAAAACCAGCGCCGTTCCAGTACCCCCAGCGTGATACCAGTACGTTTCTTGGCGCTGGACCGCACTGGGAACACTGGTACACGCTCGAATTCACTGGGACTCCGGTGAAAGCACTGTGAAAGCGCTGGGTCGCACTGGTAGAGCCACTGGCTTCGCCGCTGTGACGCTGGCGCTCACTGGGAAGCGCTGGAGACGCTGGAATTCTCACTGGCGTGCGCTGGCACATACTGGAGCCTGCACCGTTCTGCCAGTGCCGCGCGCTGCTTTCAGTATCGTGCGCGGCGGAATGCTTTGGAATCGTTGAATATCGAATGTCTGATTCGATGGTACCGATAGATGCTGTCCTAACGGGTCAAAAACATGTGTCACAAACTCTAGCTTGGCGGAAAAAGACCAGCATGCGCACTATTTTCATGATATACGTGATATGATATATATGTGAAATCACGGTCACTTTTAATGTTTCCCTGTCGAATGGGGAGAAAAATATGTTAATAACCCAAAGCAGCCAACACTGATCATTCTGCTTTCTACCACGCTTTTTTTATTCATGCAGTGCCAATAACGTCGTTAATTTTTGCGGAGCACGTACGTAGCAGCAATGAATACACATTTCGTGCATGCCGCTCATATATATATATATATATATATATATATATATATATATATATATATATATATATATATATATATATATTGTAATGACGATAAGCGCCGACGCAGCTTGGGCCTGATGCTCAGCTAGCGGGAAGAAGAGAAGGACGAAGCAGAAGGATAGAACAGCCGGCCCGCAGCAAGGGTGCTGTCTCTGTTTCTCTCCTTACAATGGCGCAGTCTACGACCATCGAACCGTATGCGTACCCGCGCTCCTTCGTCCATGGCATCCGCCAACGCACGGCCGCAGTAAGCGCGGGTTGAGGACGGCGTCCAGGCCTCCTCGGCACCTGCTCACCTGCCGCCAGTGCCACCACCGTTCTGGGACGGCGTCTAGGCCTCCTTGACGGCTCCGCACCGGTTCACCGACGCCGTGATACCTTTTCACGAGCAGGGACGCCGTCCACGCGTCCTTGACGATGCATTCATCCGCTGTGAGGACCGGGACCGCCGCGTACACCGTGGACACCGCCCATGGCTCGTCGGGCGCCTCAACCGACAACGGTGCGGAACTCTTACGCGTCCTCACGGAACTCTGTCGCGAACACCACGGCGTGATGTCGTTGAACTCCGGTTTCTTGCCTGCCGCTTCACCATCGTCGGCCGTTTGGGCAGTGCCGGTGTTCCGGGGCTTCCAGGACGACGTCTTCGGATGGGTTGAGACTATCAACTCGCTCGGCACCCACCACGCCTGGTCGGACCATCAAAAATGGCTGATTGCCGTCGACAGCCTTCGCGATGCCGCCAAGGCATGGCATGCCTACGAAGGCGTCCGGCAGCGATCCTGGTCGGAGTGGTGTGCGAAGTTGACCAGCCTCTTTCGCCCACTTTTTCATGTCTGCGACCCCCTGCCTACCGACCCACTGTCTACTGCGGATGGGAGCTGTGAGACGCAGAATCCCGACGGTGTAGCTCGGGCCCCCACCACCTTGCCCTCTCACGGTGACGGAGATCGTGAAGAGCACGGCGCAGTTGTGTCCGTGGTAAACAACGTGCCCACTCTCGGAGGTAGAGCTCATTTTGGGCGACACGTCGATGATTCATCAGTTCCCTCCAGCCCCATCACAGACTACAACACCAACCTGAAGACACAGCAGTGGGCGATGCCGCCTCCAAGCTCGACAGCACTTGGGCACATGGAGGCGTTGGCCCCTGTCGTGCAGGACGAGCCACAAATCCACGGACCTCTCCAGTCTACGAATGCCTGTAACAGCAAGGCTTACTCTGGACCGCTCCACAAAGTAGACCTCTCCAGTGATGCCAACAAGATCGGCCCTGACCAGTCTCAGCCATATGTCAAAACGCCGCCGTTATTGGACGAGCGCGCGGACGCTCATCATTTACAGAACGATGTCTCCTTAAAGGTGCCTATCCCGAGGTGACAGTCATCAATGACTTGTCCGGCCAGACCAAATATCCTGCTGGCAACACTGCTTTCCAGCGGGACAGCTGGAATGCACGCGGCACATCAAGACCTGCCAGCTCGACCACCTTAAAGAGCACTACAACGACAATGCTGCAAGACCATGAGCTGCGTCGCAGCTTACCTCGGGAAATCCCGCACTCGCTGACGCAGAAGCCTCGCGGTACACCTTGGTGCAGCTCGACCAACCGGGAAGAGCGCAATCAATTCCAAGTAATCCGCCACTCGACACTTCCGCAATTTGCGCATCTTGTGTCTTCATCAGTTCCGCGTGTTCTGCTATTTTCAGAACGGCGACGGGACAAAGCTCAGCACTTTGGGGTGGCCCTGCGACCATGTCGAAGTAGTCAAGGCCGCCCGCCAGAACCGTCGCTAAAGAAATTTCCGGTGAAGTATCATCATGACCGGAAACTACGACTACAACGAAGCCGCCAATTTTGTCCGCCAGAGGAGAAAGATCCAACTTTCCAAGCAAGATCGCAGCGTGGCCGAGGACGACCGCCGCGGCACAGCCAATGTCGTCCACCAGAGCCATCATCGGCAAAGAGAAAAGCCAAGCCCCAGCGTCCACAGCGACAGAGCCAGCACCGACCACCAGAGTCATCTTCGGCAGCTTTGCTCATTCGCAGTCATGGCCGAGTGTAATGACGATAAGCGCCGACGCAGCTTGGGCCTGATGCTCAGCTAGCGGGAAGAAGAGAAGGACGAAGCAGAAGGATAGAACAGCCGGCCCGCAGCAAGGGTGCTGTCTCTGTTTCTCTCCTTACAATATATATATATATATATCAGTTTTGCATCCGTGATGTGTGACGGTAATGACTTCATATTTTAATGTTTATAAGTCTGGACGCGTTGGTCTGAACATACAGAGCAAATCGTTACATCGCCGTGTAGTTGGCAAGAAATAAATGAGCGCTGGCTTCGCGACCTCTCCCAACGGAGGCCAGAAAAATAGCCGTCGTTCGATATCGCCACACCGGAAACGCATCTCGGGCAATTGTCGCTCTTCAACTTACTTCAGCTATACGTTAGGTAACAGTTAAAAAGGTTTCGATGCTCAAATGCAGAAACTTCAACTATCGCAACTCATCTGCGCCGAGATCGGTCCTACCCAGTGCGCTCCCAGCGAGTGTTAGGCCTAGCGTACACGCCGAGTCCGTCTACATGCCACCGGCGCTTCTTGGTTTAAGTACACGCAATTCCGACGTGTAATATTTACTGTAAAGTATAGTATGGACATCCGTTAACCTAAATTACCATTTTTTCTTGTGTACGGTGTCCGCACAAGGAGCGATGACCATCGGTGCGACGCGCTTTCAGCAACAAGCGCAGGCTCATCCAAACAGCCGGCCGCATGGTACGCGTTAGTGAACTAACACACCGGCATCTTTTTTCAACTAATTGTATTTGTTTTTGCGGAGCGGTTTTATAGTTTTAGGTATCGATAGAACTGCAAGTCAGAATAGAGGCACGCCCGCCCCGCAGTAATATCGTCGCTCGCGCGAGAAAACAACTCAGTATGAATTCATGTAGGCGCGTGTTTATCGAACGAGTCATCATAAAGCTTCTGTACGTGTTCATCATTAGCAAGGGCGAGAAACGGCTGTTAAAAATCGGCAGTAACAGCCGTCAAACTGTACCCTGCTCCTCGATCCATTTGATATTTTTCAGAGGTAAAGCGGGAATTCTGAAACAAACCTAGCGCTCTTCCCATTTTGGGCATTTCATTCGTTGCCGGCCACCCTTTGTTTGTGTCTAATAAAGACGCAAGCGTGATTTGGAAAGCAAGATCGCGTTTTCCTTGAATACACCACACCGAAATGAGAAACGAAACGCTGTCTTACTGTGTTGACTAGCCCTTTTACAGCTGTGTTGACGTGTTTCAGCGTGGCGCAGTGGTAGAGTACTCGCTCGGAGATTTAGAGGTGGCGAGTTCGAATCCTCGTGGTGGAGCTTCTTTCTTTTTTTTCATACGTTTTTTTTTATTGCACTAATGCTTTCTATATGACTTTCTTTACTAATATATTTGTGCAGGGAACGTAGGGACCGCCGTTTTAACGCTGTAGAGCCGTTTTGCGCTTGAGTACCCAGCGCCTCCCAGTAAAACGCCGCTCCAGCGGCCCAGTATCCAGCGCGACGCTGGGCCCATAATTAGGCATGGCACTGGACGCTGGTACCCAGTGGCGCTGGGTTTTGCAATAGCGTTGTTTTGCTGCAATCACTGTCTATGCGTTTATTTTAGCATTACTGCAGCAATCCAAGCCAAGTTGATTCATCAAAAAGAGACGATGAATGCACGCCTTCACAGCGCAACACATGTGAGACATCCTAACAACAATACAGCGGCACGGTACGACCAGCGCGGAGGGCCACCTGACATAGCGCATCAGTTGAAGCAGACAAAATCGAAGACGGCGCCGCAAGCAGTGCCACCGGGCGCCTTTTAAAGACGATAGTTTTTCTTGGGGAACTTAAACGCATAAATTTTGGTCTGTTTGTCTGTCTTTCTGTTTGTCCGTCTGTCACCCGATTCAGCGACGCGGCCAAAGTTGAACCACTTGCTTACCGCCCACCCATCTTGAGCTGGTACGGCTGTTCATACTTGTGAACGTTGTCGATGAAAAAGTAAATATTACGCATATCTGAGGCGCAACATCCCTAGGTAAGTATTATGTGGTGTGTTCCTTTAATAGAAAATACATAGATACGCAATTCTAAAGACCCTAGTTTCGTAAGCTGCGCTGAAAATGCCTATGCGCGCCAACGAACGCCCTCTGCCACGGAGGAAGGAAACCCTCTGCACAAGTTCATGTTTCCCGATGTATTGCCAGATGGCGTCCATATCTCACGCAGCGTAGAGTTACTGTATATGCTGCCTTTCTGAAGGTAGCATATACAGTAACTCTAACGCAGCGCCTCCTCTATCGTCCTTACACGGCATGCAGATACGCGGCGAATTTTTTCGATTTTTGAGAACAAAAAGCTAAAAATCTCTGACGCAACTGAACGGTACCTCAAGTTCGTAAAATACAATTTCATGTTATACACGTTTGTATTTAAGCAAAATTAGTGTACCTGCGAGGATTTCTTGTCCTACCAGTAGATTGACCACATCGCTGTTCGGTGACGCTAGCAGTCGTTCTTTCACAATGTTCAATATCAAATTAAAGACATAATTCCTTTTTATGGCGCAAAAGCATGCTCGTTGCACCGATGTGACGAACGATCTTCTCACTATCGCCACAAACAGAAATTATTTTCCGAGCGGTAGACAGCCCCTTTATTACCAGCGATTACCGCCTAACTTCGTGACGGGCTTCGTAGTGCTGGTGCTGTATCTGGTGTATCCATCTGAGCGGCCGTTGTGTGACGTCTGTTGAGCACGCGGAGTTCGGTCGTGCCGGGCGTGCCGGTCGCCGCGCTCGTCGCGCTCCTTTCCTCTCGCATTGTTTGGTGGTCTGTGAGTGCCGTGATTCAAGGAACTTGTGCACGCAGCCGTGGAGAAGCTACATCGCGGCATGTTCAGCACTCGTGTACCTGCATGAAAGTACTACGTTCCTCTGGAGCGACTGTTAGTGGCTGTTATACGCGGATTGGAGTTAGGCCTAGTCCCGGAACATTTCCTGCGGTGAAACGGACGTCTCAGTTTGGGTGCGACTATCGCAGCGTCAGTTCTGCTTAAATGGAGGAACGCACGCGATCACCTTGGTGTGCGTTTACCACTGCTTGGTTCTGCGGATTATTTAAACTACAGGCCTCTTCCATATTGAAGGTAAGTTCATTTTCTTTACCTGTGCACAATTTTATTCGAAAACCATTAAAAATAAAATGCGTGTTTTGTTATATCACGGGCTATATGCGCGACGTGTTTCCGAAGTACCTGATTACGCAATTTTTGCGGCATGCATAATTACACTGCCCTAATATAAACATAGCGTACGATTTCCGTTCACTTTCGAACGTACTCATTGTTTCTTTGCCCTGAATCTTTCAGCCCAATCAGTTTGAAATTACACTATGCAGTGGTTCTGTACTTTTTGCTTTAATGAGAGCGGCCCATTTCCTGTCATTATTTGGGAGTGCCAGCCGAAAGTGCTCCATCCGATTCCTATTCTTTGGCGACTTTCTTTTTCGTGATTAGGCCCCTTTGTCAGCAATTACCTTAGGTATAAATATTCTTGTGTACACTCCAATATATGCTTTTTAATCATGAACTTTTGGTATTCCGCCAGGTTAATTGGCAATCTTTTTCTCTTCATCATGTTCAATCTTTGACCTACTTAAATTCTCTCAGTTTAATTGCTAAATATATTTTTCTGCAAATCGCTGCCCCACATATTTATAATACGTAGCACGGCCCGTTGTGTGCTAGTATAATAGGGATAGCAGGTGTGCCGGGATAAGCTCGTAAGTACATTTCTTACCTTAGCACCCATGTACCCGTACTGAATGAAAAGAATTATTCAAGTCACCGGGAGGCGGCGTAATGACGAAAATAAACGCAGAGAAATATTGAACAAAGTTGAAATGTTTGTTAATCATTTAGTCGCTTCGTATGCGGTACTAAAACGGTCAAGGCGTGCTTACGTCCCTTGAGCACGTGACCGAGGCACTTAGGGTAAGCTGGTGGAAAGCAAGCACTATCCCTGCTTAGCATTTTTTGCGTAATATGGATAAGAAACGATTACAGATAGTCGCGGGAGCATTAGTTTATTTCCTTCCCGACTACGTTCGTCTTAGCCAAGTCAAGTCAGACTCATGGTTCTAATACTACACTGTCTTTGCGACATATCATCCTTGCGCACAGTGATAGCCAGCTGTCCTTCTTCAGTTTGGTTGTTTGACCAGTATTGTTGCCACAGTGTATTGCATAATCTGAATAAAGTGCGCAATCTAGACGTACGACAAAAATCGTTACCAAACGCGCGACACTTAAGACATTGGTTGCTTCTCAATAATATATTCCCTAAATGGATTATGTTGAGAGTGCACTTATGAAAGTGCATTACTCCGAAAGGTAACGTATGCGCCTGATTCAGTCATACGATCCAATTTGTACAAGCGAATATCTATGACGTAGAGCATAGCACAGAAAACAGCAGGGAACGGTGTACACAACTGCAGACAGCCACAGCACACATCGGTGCACACAGGTCACTTTACAAAGAAGGCATTAAATGCATAAATCCTTCATATTGCCACGAGTAGAGATCGCCTAGTACTGTTCTTGGCAGGCTTGTATGCGCCGCTGTCGAAAAGATGATGAGGACGAGCTCGTGAAAAAGACGATGAGGTCGTTAGACCAGTGATCGGACCAGCATGACGTTCTGCTGTACTGCTAGTTACAGCTACCCGTTACACCATCACGTGACACTATTTACTTTCATGTACGCCGTTCATTTACGCCTTTATTATTACAACCTATCTAGAGGCTGAGAAGTGGCCGACAAAAATGCTAGCGTTTCCGCAGCCATTTTTTCTACATTTTTTCGTATTTACATGTCTCACATATTTCCCAACGTAAATGAACAACAGCTGGCTGAACTTAGTCCATTTCTGACGCCCGGGTTGTTTCCTAATTGGCAGTGTGTTTGCAACAATTGGTTCAGTAATATAAGCAGCAAGTGTATATTTGTAAATCATGGTTATCCTAAGCTAAATGACATTGTGCTAAGCAGCAGTACGAAAACCAGGCAAGGCATCATTTTACATGAAGAGGGTAAGGCGACAAATCAAAAGCCTACAGGTGAGGTGTTTTTCAAGACTCGGAGGTTACTCTGAGAAGAGAATTCGAACTGTACAGCTGTTTAAATTCACAGTACTTTGTCTGTCGGTAACAGAAATGGTCTTCACCATGAAGCGCCACGCGCTCTCTGCATCCTCTCCTTCATCCACGAACCTTCCTGCTTCGTTCCCAGAACACGTGCGCCGATTTATCAGGTGTGACCTAGAAGAAACCTGATGGATCAGAGAACGAGTACAGAGAGGTAGAACGAAAGACAGAACGGAAGTGAGAGAGAGAAGGAAAGAAAGGGATGTAAAGAGGAGAGGAATTCTTGCGCGAAAAAAAGTTCTTCAGGAGGCGGGATTCAAATTATGTACCCTCGATTAGAAGGCGAGCGTCATAACCACTCGGCCATCCATGTACACTAGCGGAGAATAGCAGACCCGTGTGCAATATAGTGCAGCAAGAGATGTGATGTTGAGAGGATGGAAAGGAGGAGGGGAGAGAGTAAAAAATGGCATAGACAATGTGAAAGAGAGAAATAGCGAGAAAGAGAGAAAATCAAAGACAGAAAGAGAAGGAAATAGAGTGAAATAGAGAGAGAGAGGATGGAATAAATGAGGAAGAAAGATACAAAGAGCAAGAAAGAAAAAGAAATTGAGACAGAGAAGTAAATAGAAATAGACAAAAAGAGACAAAGAAAAAACAAAGAGACGAGAGAAGAATGAAATGGAGGAAGAAGAAATGAGAAAATTTTCAAAACATCACAGCGCCCATCAACTCCGCTGCTTCTTTAGCACTGCGCCTCCAGTACAACCTACGCTAAATTTGTTTTTGCTTATGACGTAGAATCCCTCCTTGATATCACTTTTGATCATTGAAATAAGAAGTGTTGGAAATGCAAAATTGCAGCAGTAACTCCTTGCTCCGTAACGATGAGGCAGTGCATGACCATAATTTCAAATGAACATTTCCGCAATTATCCCAGAATGTGGGCCTTTTTTGTCATCAAATGTTTCTTGCGCCATAAAACACAATATATCATCAACATTTCCGCAAGCCGAAGCGCCGCGCTAGCCCCTAGCTGGCGCGCAAAGGCACTGTGGGAGATACAGCGAGCCGCCGTAGTCCAACGTTCTGCCTACTGCGTGCTCGCGCGCTAAGGTGAATTATTGCTACGGGTGATCACTACGGGCTTGTCCTTGTGACATAATTCCGTGAAGACTAAGAGATGAGCTGACGTGATATGTTCCGTGTGGTGAAAACGACACGATAATACATGCACAGATTTTGTTCCACTATATCCAGAAAAAAGCGGGAAGATGAAGAGGGAATTCCGTAGCCTGAAATGCCATTTTTGGCTGTGCCACACTGCCGGGCTTCGCGGTAAGTATGACTGGCCTCTCAGAATGACGATGCAAAGTCTCTAAATTTCTTTCTCCAAAGATATTTTGCAGCCTTTGTTGACACAAAGGAATCGTCAATTGCCGAGATATCGCAGCTTCAAAATACGTATGAAATGTTTTTCGAAATAACTGAAAAGTTTCGCTCAGCCATACTTTGTACTCGGTGAGATATACATAGCTATATATGACAGCCAGTTTCTCTTATTCTTAGAATGCAAAAATTATAGCCAAAATCGGACAGTTGAAGTTTAGGGAAAAGATTGGTCATCTAAAACGCACAGACTATCGAAATCTGCCTATGAAAGTATAGAGAAAATAAAGGCTACCAGAAACACGCACAGTGCAGAGCTGTCCACCGCGGTGTTGTAGTGGTAACGGTGCTTGACTGCTGACGCGACGGTCGTCGGTTTGATCCTGGCCGCGGTGATCGCATCTCGATAAAGGCGAAATGCTAGAGGCCCGTGTACTGCGCGATATCAGCGCACGTAAAAAAAACCAGATGGTCCAATTTTCTGGAGGCCTCCACTACGGCGTCCCTAATAATCATATCGTAGTTTTGGGGCGTTACACCCCAGATAATATTATTATTGCGATAGCAATGATATGTACACTGTCGGTGGATTATGTCGTCACCGTCATGTCCCGGATGCATATATGTATGTATATAGATATAAAAGGCACAAAGAAGAATAAAGCAGAAGAAAAAAATTCTAAAGTACCCGACCGAGATTAAAAAAGTGACCCCTCTCGCTCCCAAGCTCGCTGGTTTAGACAACTCAAGCACACTCCAGCGAGCTATTTTTATTCGGCGAGCTATTTTATTCGGCCAGCTATTTTATTCACCATTTACCGCTGGTGGTACTAAGATCTCGGTGGAACTTGAGCGTGTTTTCCACGAAGCAATACTCCTACAGTTTCTTTCAATTCGAGAAGTGCCCTTCAGACGCGCACCACAAAGTGGCCCCTTTCTGTGTCCACTCGTGGTGTGGAACTAAAAAAAGAACACCGGACACACGTTGCGTCAAACGCCCGTGTGTGGCAGGAGACGCAAAGGGGCAACTCCACGCGCCGCAATTAAAAAGAAAAAGAAATATCTGAGAGCGTCTCATTCTCCGTTATCGACACGCAGTCATGGCCAATCCAGCAGAGAGGGTATGTGCCATGAATTTGAGGAAGCAAACAAACATTGCCGACACTTGCAGCACGTTGCTCAAACACAAACACGTAACAGTTGTGACAGTTGTTAGCTCGAGCGTGTGCTGTGTATACGTGTGCGTTCATTTCGGGCGTCCTTCTTCGTGCTTCAGCGGCGCGCTGCAAGTATCGAGCTGCTTGTTGTATTTCTTTTGACATTCGAATTTCTCGCTATCGCATTAATTGCTTCACCCTTGCGGCGAAACTGTGGCTTTTTATTACACTACCTATCTCTATCGTTGGGAGGATCGTGCGTGCGTTGTACATTTCCGATAGAAGCAGCGATTCGTTAGAATTACAGGCCCGCTCTGCGCGCATGCACTGCAAGCAAGCTGTTTTCCACAGCTACGGGCTCGATCCACTCAATGAAAGGCGCAAGCTGTTTACGTAGTGATTATTTACATTGTGTCTGCTGACTTGAGTTACAACGCATGCAATGCGTTGCGCGATACAACGTGGTTTATTTCGTAGCCTACGAAGAGAAGCGGGGTATAAGAACGATGATAACAGCATGATGGCGCCTTGAGAAGGCGTGTGAAGCGGCGAAGCACGTGCGTTACGACAAGCAGGAACGCACGGCTGAAGTTGAGGACGGAGTTGGCGCTAATTTTTCCCGTGATGCACAGCGCCGGCGCATGGTGGCGCGCGCGACTTTTAGGAAAGGTCCATTGGACGGGCCATATATGCAACTACTCTCTGGCTGGGACAGTGACGGCTGTGGGAGAAGCTTACATTTGTTCCTAGGTTGTAAACGAATGTAAGTCAGCTGTGTGCCTCACCATGTCTACAAATAACGAGTTTTTAGAAATAGTTTATACTGTCATAGGACGCTCAAACATTAGGAAACATTGTGTATACAACAACATTAACATACACAAACGACTTAGCACATTATGCATGAAACGTTTTAAGAAAAACGTCCAAATCCACAGGGTGTTCCTAATACATGCTACGAAGAACTAGCATACACAAACCTATCACAGTATACACAATGTACATGACGATGTAAATACATATTATACATGACTTGGTGAACATCCCAGCAAATATGTAAGCAGATTTTATGGTACAAGTAGTTTACATAAATGTACAGTGTTAGCATAAAATGTCTATATACAAGAACCCACACGCCTACGGGGACTTGCAGAGACAGAAATAATTAATACAAACAGATTATATTCATCAATAAAGCACTGGCTGATGACCTGGCTACAAGTGCCAGGCCAGAATAAAACTAGCCGCACACGTTCATTAAATACCGACAGGAAGCGGTACGACCACTGCCGTAGAAATTGCTCATCCCCAAGTAAGAACAATTTCTCCGACAAAGAGGACCGCAGTTCGGAGTACAACCGCGCCAAAATCGAAAAGAAAGCATGGCGACGGTGACATGCGCCGACAGCCTCACACCTGTTACGCAAGAAACAAAAAGGCCCCGCAGCAATTAGAAGGCGTACAATGCGACTACGCGAGCAACGACCAGATGTGACAATCGTTTTGTCACATCTGGTCACGCAAACCAGTATTAACGGCTCTCTAAAAGAGCCTTGCAATTACGCATTACAAAGGGACGTAGAAGTGATTCTACCTACTAGACAATGCACCACGTCGACAATTCCAGGCATATTGCGGCCCATGTACTATTATGTACGCATCCATGAAAGAGAAGTGCTGGACCAGGCGACGCAGCTCGCGCGCGTTCTATTCAGATCGACCCCATCATAGACCCTGCAGATCAGCTAACCTGTCTAATACACATTTCAAATCTGCGGTGAGTATGACATGTCGACTGGCAGGGAAATACACGGTGAGGTCGTGAAAAAAAGACAGCACGCATCTCCACGAAGTGAATGATGACGAGTGGGCGAAGCTAGGTCCTAAGGTTCATAATATCTACGTTGTAGTTGCCGACTAGTATAAAGGGTTTGTGCCTGTAGGAGCTTTTTATTGTTCTGTCACAATTATGATTGATTCTAGCGTACTGCTCTACATTTTTCGTCTCACGTATGTTTCCCGAGTGTTACCCCAAATAATGTAAATTGAGTGACATAAAGTGACATAGACAGTCGACCAGAAAGCTCGGTCCTAAGGTCCATAATGTGTACGTTTATATCGCCGAATAATATAAAGGGTTTGTGCTTGTAGGTGTTTTACATTGTTATGACACAATTATCATTGTTGTTCGTCTATTGTGAAGCCTTTTTAACACGAAAGCGTTCAATGCCGGGGTCCACCAAGCCTGTCATGACGCATTTCCTTCACGGAAATGCATCAGCAAAATGAACGCCATCAGACGGCAACGAAAAAAAAATCTATAAGAAAAGGATCCGTTCACAGGTGTCGAACCTATGACCTCTCGGTCCCGCGACGATGGCCGGCGGGCGTTTAGCCCACTGAGCTACCGCCAAACACATCACAGAGGCTACATGAACGCGCCTTTGATCTTTCACACTTTCACACATCTCTTGAATAGATGGATGTTGTGGGCGCCCCATTTATAATGAGGCGATGACATGTGTACCACCAAGCTCGAAAAAAGAACGCGCCGTTGCTGCGACTGTCCCATTCAGCGCGTTTCCAATAGAAGTGTAATTTCGTCAATGCTTTCACACCGCGAGGAGGCGACTTTAGCCCAAACCTCGCTCATAGCAGCATCCATCCATATCGAAAAATAGATCTCCGACGCTTGCCTGGCTATCTCACCGCGTTCCCTGCTCGCCCTGTGAGAATTAACGCCCAGGCTAGAGGGAAGACATGATGTGCGTACCATTTCTACTCGCGTTTCACAAAGCTTTTCAGGAGTGCATATCCAGTAACATTGTTTATTATGTGCTTCTTGCCATCTTTGCGCGGGATTCATCATATACGGTGTCCGCGTACATCTTAAGAACTTCAGTTACCGCAAGGGTTAAATCGTGATCATGGGCGTTAGTCGTCCGTACAGATATGTGCCACTTGGCGTCAACGTCGGTGCGTCCACATCAAGCGGTGCTATATCTGCCAAACAGCAGTGGACATTGTGCAAGCTGTCATATACCAATGCATTATAAGCAATCAACTACTTCTATGACAACACGTTTCATTTTCGTGTTATAACGATTCCTATTTGGAGGGATCATCCATCTTTTTAGATGCGAAGGTGTCTCTTGCTCAGCGGTATGTCCCTCGGCATCTGCCTGGCAGTCCGCACTCACACTACGCATGCGCAACTACCCTCCTTCCCTCTCTCCAACAGCTGCACCTTACTCTTTCCACTTCTCTACCAGCACGTGCTTGCGCTTCTCCTGCGTTCTCGATTCTGCTCTCGCGGCGCATGCGCTACTCTCCTCCTCTAGTCTCCTCTCCTTCAAGTGGTAGTGCGCTGCGCGCGTTCAGTCCAACGCTTACTTCGGTTGACTCATCTGAAATGCGGGCTCGACATGCCAAAATCCTCTCCTGCGCAGTGCCGCGATGAGCGCCAGCGCATGCGCGTCCCCCTCCCCCCTCTCTACTCTCCTGCGTTGCTCCCCTCTCGCGCGCCTGTCGACTGCGTTCCCCGCTCGCCCTGTGCGAATTAACGGACAGTCTAGAGGGAAGACACGACGCGCGTAGTGTTGCTCTTCGCGTTTCACGACGCGAGGTCGGTAGCATGCCCGAGGTCGGTAGCACGCCCAGCGAACGCCAACGGAACGCGATCGTGCAAGTGCGCCGGGTCCGCATCGCCTCATGGTCCACTTTAGCTGGAGATGGTGTAATTTTTAATCTCATACACACTTAAGTCTCGACTATAGCAAACGTTTTCTAATCACCATGACAGCAGACAGTCAGCGTCGACGACAAAGCTATAGTCGGCTAAAACTTTAGAAGCCAGCGGCATTTTCCTCTCAAAGGCGGATGAACACAATCCTGCACCAATGGGCCCGCACCCAAGACTGACGTCATGAGCGGGACGGCCGGTGGCTCCGCCTTCGGCGAACATCTGCGCGTGCAAGAGCGGGACTATTTCTTTAGTCGCGGTGGCGATCGGCTGCCGCGCTTCGGCCGTCTGGGCGGAGCCTCTCCTGTTTTCTAATGTTGTACCCGACTATAGGTCATAAGGTCCGTAATGTCTAGTATAAAGGGTTTGGGCTTCTAGGCGTTTTATATTGTTTTCTCACAATACTAATTGATATTAGTAAAATTCTTAAATCATTTTAGGGGATTTCGCATAGTGCTGTGACGTGACCACATATACCACACAACCTACAAGCCCAGACCCTAAGGTGCTTCGCCCCTAAAATCGTTAGACATGGATGCTTGAGCTGGCCCATCAATATAGAAAATGCGTAGCTTGAATAACGATAGGACGCTGTCAAAAACCAGTGCCCAACCTCTCCCGTCAAAGAAAACGTGATGATCTCGCATAAGAGTTCGGTAATGAACAGATCACAATCGCCAGATCTACTGTCGTTGGAGCCAAGTGAGTAAGGGCACAGCTTGCTTAGTTTCCTGGATGACCGCCATGTTTGATCGGGTTACAATGCAAAGTTCTGCTGCCTATCTAAATAGTAATAATATAACGTATGCAATAAAATGTACTTGGAAAAAACAAATTGTATTCGCATTTTATTCTTTATCCAAACGACCCCAAGATAATGCAAGTGTCTGGAACAAATTCCCCATCAAGCAAGGCGAAGGTTCAACCAAAAGAAGCTCCATAGCCATATGAATGAATGAATGAATGAAAATTCTTTCGGCAACAGTAATTTTCCCTTGGAATATATTTAATAGCGCCAGCCCGGAGCGTTTCGCGAACTTTTGGTTCACTTAGAAGATTGTTGTACTCAACTGATGGGAAGAAGACTGTTCTGTAACAGGGGTATGCAATTTGGATGGCGCGCCCGTAAGGAAATTGTCTGCACTCTGAATGAACTAATTGAGTTAATTTAAGCGCACTTGATATGCTTCGTTGGCTCGCCGTCACGCTGCCCAAGTGGATCGTAGGGGCCAGATAGAAAGAAGTGCTTGGTTGATGTGCTCCACCTGCTGCCTCAAGGATAAGAGCTGTTCATAAAAAACAGTCTGCTCCTTCAATAAAGTCATTCAAATCTTTTTCATTAATCACGCGGACAGTTCATTCGCCCTTTTCTTAACTAAACATATCCTATGATATAATATATAATCCACAATCACTTAACTTGGACCATTACCTCGTTTTCGTATCATATTATTTTTATTTGGGCTTTATAGCAATTGAGGCAGCGATGAATTTCCGGCTGATTGGGTGGCCATTCCGGTGTGTTCCTTGAAACGGCTATGTGCACTCATGAAGTGGTCGAACCGTGTGTCACGTGCTCCCAAGTGATATGTGCAGACCAGTCAAGCTTTATGTATACTGCGTCAATATAAGTTTCGGATGCCGCTAGTGTACGATGAGTGTTGCGCTGTCACCACAGTGCGATTGCTAAAGAGGGGGGGGGCCCCTCACCATAATCACTGCCCATGGCAGCACTATAGCCTACAATGTCCAACAAAAGTCGTAACTATCCATTTTGGAAACGAAGCTTGCATTCACTTAGCTGCGAAGTTGGCGATGGTGGTATTCTAAAAAAACCCACCGCCACGAAACAAAACACATGGCGCACACACAGAAATACTTCCTCACCAAGAGATGGCGCCCACCAAAGAAACAAACCTCACACGTGTCCTTATGTATTCGCCTGAGACGGCTCGAAGGCGCAAGCCATCTTCTTTTTCTTCTCAGTCGATGTGTTGATCCCATTCCAAGCCCCTCCAGGATGGACGTATGACGAGATTCCTACAACTCACCCTGTTTTGCACTGCCTACGTAACCGGCCCAGCTTTGACCAAGTGACGGCGTCATGTGATGACGTCACCACTTGACGCCACGTTATGTGACGGCATGATGACGTCATAAGTTCAGGCTATCCGTGAAGTTATGAGTACGTCATGTGGTTACGTAATGAAGACTTCTTGCCTCACTCGTCCTGACACCGCTGAAGCCGGACGCCGACGGCCAAACTAACTCTTTCGCTTTTATAAATAAGCATCTTCATGTAGAACATATATATTTATAGATGGCACATAGAGAACACCAGTGAAATCGCTTACCTAGAAAAATGGCTCATAGGCAACTGCAGACTTCCTACGAGGCTTCCAAGTATGTCTGTGGAGTCGCAATCAAGTTGGAATCAATGCGTAATTGATGCGCAGATTTTATAGTTGGCAGTGAACTTCACGCACCGAAAAGTTGCCGAGCACTTTCGAGGGACAAGTCGGAAATGGCCACTGCATAATAAAATCTCACCAACCGACTCCTCTTCCCGCGATTCCACACAGGACAGAAGCAATACATAATGACAGCCAAGACGCTGTCATACGAAGTTGTCATTTTTGATGTGCTCGTATGTGTAAAACTTGTCGTCACTTTCATTTATATATGTTTCTTCTACAGTAAAGACATAGCTATAAAGGTATCCTGCAGTAAAACTCTTTTCATAAACACAGCTTTCGAACGAAGGCTGAAATGTCGGGCTCACCGTTGTCGTCTTTGCTTGGTCCTCTATATCGGAGGCGAATGTCGTGAGAGTTCATCTCAAGAAAAAGAAGAGTAAAATAAAACCCTTCCTTGGAAAAAACCGGCGTGCCCGAGGACTTTCTATGCTGCTTTATAAGAATATGAGCCAGTGCAGACCCGTTTTAATAGTACTATTTTATGTTTACATTATTTTTATTGCGCCGCTGGTTTCGTCGTGTCTTTCGCCCGTATGTCTAACCATCACATTGCAAAAGTCTTACCTCTCTCAAGCTTAAATAAGTTCAACATGTTCATCGAAGCCACCTGTCGATTGCAGCAACGACGCACCTTGCTTAGTTATGAGATAGAAAACTGCAGCTATTCATTTTTTTATTGCTCCTCGCACCTGATGGCGTAAATGAAAGTATACAAGAACTTGAATGAGTACCATTGGCAGTATAAAATAGAGAGCCTGCCTCAAAGTCAGCCTCGATAACATCACTTTCCTCTGCTCTCAGGAACCCACACCAACTACATACTATTCACTAGAAATACTTTGAAGTTAATTGTGCCCCAGTTCATTTCAGTCTTGCTTACTCTCACTCATCACAGTCATTCTACTCAGTGACTGTCGCGTGGCTTGACTCAGGAGATTGAAATTCAGGCAGGACCTCTTGGCATACAGACTTCGCATTACTCGGGAAACTGTTGGGACTCGTGCACATTAAATAACCAAAACCTTTCATACGGTACTTGTGTATAGCTCATGCAGCTAGTTCACAAACGCTATTTTTCAATAAACATTCAGAATATTACTTTGTAGCATATTACATTGTTTCTGATTTCCTTAGCGTAAGACGAGTTCCAACAAAGTATCGTGAAGCGCGATCTAGGGATTATTCAAAAAATTAATTACTTATGGATGAGATGACCCAAAAAACTTTAGATAATAAGGAAGTTTCCTATGAGTTTTGTGCATGGCTGTACGAGAACGATTAAGTCACGCGTGGTAATGTTTGTGCGTGTGCTAGATTATTGTGTCACGTGATCACTGGAGGCTGGTCCTTGTGACACATTTCCAAAAGATGAGGAAGCGGGCTGACGTGCTGTGTTGCAGGTGGCAATAACAACACGATGATGTATGCACAGATTCTGACCCGCAACGGTGGACTAGTGGTTATGGTGCTCGACTGCTGACCCGAACGTCGCGGGATCTAGTCCCGGCCGTGGGGCCGTATTTTCGATGAAGGCGGAAAGGCTTAGGCTCGTGTACCTATATTTATGAGCATGTTAAAGAATCCCAGGTGGCCGAATTTTCCAGATCCCTCCACTACGGCGCCTCTCATAATCATAACGTGGTGTTGGAACTTTAAACCCAAGATATTATGATTATTATTATTATATTACACTACAGTGCTTTATCGTTGGGAGGATCCTGCATGCAATGTATATTTCGATATATGCAACGATTAGTTGGAATTACAAGCCAGCTCTACGCGAATACGTCAAGCAAGCTCATTGAGTGGGCTCAACGAGTGGTCATTCAGTGGGCTCAATGAGCGGGCTGTTTGCGTAAACATGAGCGGAACCTGTTTGCGAAGTGATTATTTAGATTGTTGCTGCTAACTTCAGCTGCGCCCCATGACATGCCTTGCGAGATACAACGTGGTGTACTCCGTCGCCTAGGGCGACAAGCGCGATATAGGAACGGTTGATAACAGCATGATGGCACCTTTAGAAGGCGTGTTAAGCGACGAACCACGTGCGTTACGACACGCCCGAGCGCGCGGCTGAAGCAGACGAAGGAGTTCGGCGCTTTTTTTTATCATGAAAGTGTTTTATACCGGGGTCCACCAAAATTTTCATGACGCATTTCCGCGCAGAAATACGTCAGCAAAATGAACGACATAAAACGGCAAAGGAAACGACTATAACAAAATGTTCCAATGACAGGAGTCGAACCCATCAACTCTCGGTCCGCAACGATGGATGGCGGCCGTTTTGCACGCTGAGCTACCGCCAAACACATAACGGAGGCTACATGAACGCGCATTTTAACTTTCACAATTTCCTCTCACAGTGCTCTTGGATGAATGAATGATCGCTATGAGCGTCCCCTTTATAACGGGGCGGTCAAATGTGCAAGAAATGTGTACCACCAGGCTTAAAAAAAAGAAAACGCGCCGTTGCTACGACCACCCCATTCGGCGAGCTTCCAAGGGCCGTATTCTCAAACGATCGCAAAAGGCGACAACCGCAAATGTATTGATGCGCGCTCATTGCTATTGAGCAAAACCGGAAAAGTGATGGCAGCATCTAGTATTTCCGTCGACTTACGGTGCTCAACGGTGCTCCTGACATGCCTGTAATAAACGAACACACCTTATCACCGTCGGTTGGTGGTGAAGTCTAGCATTTCAATGACATAGGCGGTAGCTTCCAGTATTCAATCATCGGCGGATATGCACAGCATTTTTCACGCTGAAGCTTTCTGCGAGCATTAACATGGGGTGTTGTCAGCACATTCTTCTTTGCCAGCTGTGTTTTTTTTTTGTTTGAACGTTCCAGGAACATGAATCGTGCGTTGCTCGTGTGGCTTATCGCGCGCCGGCAACAAGTTGACATGTTGTGACGATGTCGCTGCGTTGGCGCACACTACAGCTGAACTCTCTGAGTTCGCCACGTTAAACTCGCAACGAAAATACATTTCGCACAAAGTTACATTCTTTAAATATACTGTGCATTAATCAATTTCGCAAAAAGACTTTGAAAGCACTTTCAACACGTCCTGTATATCAAGTAGCCACAGGCAAGCCTGGCCACTGCGTAGAAGCCAACATACGCTCGAAAACGGCGCACGCGGGTCTCTCTGCGCTCGTACGGTACGCTCACTCCTTGGTTGTGAGACATTCGCGACACCAACGACCAGTGCAATAATGACGTCACAGGCAAGTGTTTCTTCAGTTGTTAAACGCATCAGATTCTGCGTCACCAAACGCGATACTATAGTGAACTACAATACGCGATACTATCGCCTTTTGCGATCGTTTGAGAATACGGGCCCAATAGAAGTGTAATTTCGTCAACGCTTAAACATATCGCGAGGTGGTGGTTTTAACCCACGCCTCGCTCATAGCATTCATCCATATCGAAGTATAGCTCTCCGACGCTCGCCTGTCTGTCGCAGCGCGTTCCCCGCTCACCCTGTGATAATTAAAGGGCCCCTCACCAGGTTTGACAATTTTGAGCTAACGAGCGCAATGCATACACTGGCCGTTCACGATCACGTCTGCCATAATTTGCAACGCTACGCGCCGCCGAAATGGGTCAAATTTCAAGGTGAACGCTGCTTGCCCTTTCTCTCGCGGGCGCGCGCCCAGAGAATGAGGGGATGACGTACACGAGAAAATGGCCCTACGTAGATGGTAGTGCTGTGACGTCGCTCCTCTACGTAGACGACTGTGCTCTGACGTCGCCAACAGTAGCACGTAACACTGCGATAATAATTTGACACGACATGTGTAGCTTGTGTAATTTGTTGCTTCAATAGATTAATAAAACTTGAGAGAAATAATGAGACACACAAAGGGAATGTGTGCGTCTTTTTCTTTTTTTGGGGGGGAATTGCAGCGAGATGCGGGGCTAATGTGCCTCCTTTTCCCATGCGTTCGTGTCCCCGCGGTTAGAGCATCGAACAGTCGCCAGCCCTGGAAACAAAAGTAATGTTCTGGCGCGTCCGAGCACTCATTATGCTCATTTATTCTACCGCGTCCAAGTAAACGTTAAGGTGGCACTGGCTCATGATACCGCTTCTCGTGCCCGTACAAATGTCGCAACTTTCATGCCCGTCCCGCAGAAACAGGCAGTACACCAAGAGAACGCCGACACAACGCCCACGGCGGCTACATAAAAAAAATCACAGCATATCCACGGAGCGAATGATGATGAGTGGGCGAAGCTGCGGAGGTTCATCGGTAAACCGTGAAGCTTCCGTGAATTGTGCCCAGTACATCATCACCGACGTGAGATCGGGCGCGTTTATACTAAAGGTTCGATGAGTTATGACGACTTGCAGCTCACTTTAATTTTACATGTACGCTGTGAATTTTCATTGTTTAGAAAACCATTGCTTTAGAAAACATCTGGCGTCTTTCGTTAAGCAGCTGGCGTCTTTTCGTTTTGCTTTAGAAACATCTGGCGTTCTTTCGTTTTGCTTTTAGAAAACATCTGGCGTCTTTCGTTGGTTTATTTCATCAATCAACGGCGTTTTGAACAAAATTTTGATTGTTTGATCACGCACAGGAGAAATCTCACCAGGCACTACCTTGGAGGTAAACAATGGCTGCTAATGGGAATAAGACACAGAAGAAGTCGGCTGTTAGCTAACACTTACACTTCTACTTCTACTAACGTTTCCTACTGGAACATGCCAATGGCTGCTAATGGGGAATGAGAGACAGAAGAATTCGGCTTTTAGTTAACGCGCACGCTGCGAATTTTTTATTGTTCAACAACGCACAGGACAAATCTTCCACCGGCACCACCTTGGAGGTTAAGATCTGGTACTAGCGTTACGACTGGTTACCCACTATTACGAGGGACGAACGGGTGCCGCCTTAAGCAGCTTCGCCCCTAAAAGCAGCGGCCGTGCAACGCCGCCCGCGTGCTCGGGCTGGCTCGGGCACGTCATGCGCACGTGACAATGCATGCACATGACGTGTTCATGCGTATGTGTCAAGTGAAGAGGGCAGGGAAGGGATTTGGCTTGCGAAGGCTACACGGGGGGAGTGGCAAGGGTTTCAAACTCGCCTCCTTCGCGCCGCTACAAATTATTGTTTTTCTCAGCTCATAATGAACCAATTTGAAAAATTCTTGCGGTTTACTGCTCTTAATACGGCACACAATAACTTCCAGCGTCTGAATAAAATTTGCTATGTGGCCAGGTGAGGGCCCTTTAACGGCCAGGCTAGATGGAAGACACGACGCGCGTAGCGTTTCTCTACGCATTTCACGACGCTTTGAAGGCGTGCATATCGAGTATCAGTGTTATGTGCTTGTTGATGCCATATTTGCGCGGGATTTACCATATGCGGTGTCCACGTATATGTTAACTCCAGCTACCGCAATGGTTAAATCATTATCATGCCCTTAGTTGTCGGTACGGAGATGTGCCACTAGGCGTCAACGTGAGGGCTTCCACATCAAGCGGTGCTATATCTGCCAAACAACAGCAGACATTGTACAAACTCTCATATACCAATGCACTATGAGCAATCGACTACTTCTGTGACGGCACATTTCACTTTCGTGTTATACCGATTCCTATGACAGAGGGATCAGCCATATTTGTTTCCTGCGATGCACAGCACCGGCGCAATGTGACGCGCGCGAGTTTCTGGAAAGGCCTATTGAAGAGGGGGTATATGAAAAAAATTCACCTTCTCCCGCTAAACAAAACCATGTGTAGATGCGAAGCAGCGGGGAGATGGTAAGCTTGAGCGGGAGATGGTGTAATTTTTTTTCTTGCGTTCTCGAGCATGTGCCTTTCTTTAGCGGAGATTCAGCACTGTCTTCCAGTCCCCATCCAGCTCCCGCTGCATGGAACTGCCGGCGTCCGAGGTATTCGATTCCCGCAAAGTCGCAAGATCATGTGCGTCTGCCTCTCTGCAGTACATGCCATTGGCGTCGTCGTGGGATTCTTCAGCGAGGGAAGGAGAGCACGAGCGCTCCGCGTCTAAAGCCACAGAAGCAGAGGCGGCCATCGGCCGCTCGTGCCAAGTCAAGGCGCCGGAGCCGTCGCTCCTGCCTACTCGTCGTAGGAGAGAAGGACGCGCGCGAGAGGGGGGGGGGGGTGAGTGGAGAGAGTGTGTGTGGACAGGCCTTGTGCATGCGCAGTTACGGTGGTGACGCCGCACACCACCACCACCACCGAATTGAACTCCTGGTAGTTAGCGCAAACGCGACACAGACGAAAGAAGAAGAAACAACGACACAAGCGCTATTCTAACAACTGAATGTTTATTGGAAAAATCACAAATATATATGTCTAAGAAAGAGAAAAAACAACAAACCCGCACATGCGCCAAAGATAATTGACAGATAAAAACGTGTCTGTTAACAAAACTACGCCCTTTCCAGGAAAGGCACTTCCTCATCAATCAAAGCGATAGAAGGGCTGCTCACGCACGTGCCTTTCTTTTTGATCATCGCAAATGCCTCCGCGATTTCTCGAGTACGCTGGCTCTTGTGCCTAGTCACCACGACCGTTTCGTCCAGCTCGGGAGCACAGCCATATTGTCGGCAATGAAGGGCTAGGTGTGAAGACCCTCCTACAGTATTGAACTCCGCCATAAGATGCTTCGCAACTAAAGGTCTCTCGCTTGGGACAGTGACAGCTGTGGGCGAAGCTTACATCTATGCTTAGGTTGTAACCTACTGTTAGTCAGCTGCTTTCCTCAAAACGTACAGATTCATCGAAATGATCCTCGCGAACTGCGGCGTCGTTGGAGCCGAGTGAGTACGGGCACATCTTGCTTAGTTTTCCTAGAAGACCGCCATGCTTGATCGGGTTACCATGCAAAGATCTCGTGCCTAGCTAAATAGCTTTATTCATAACTGATGCAATAAATTGTACTTTGAAAAAAGAAATTGTATTCGCAATTTATTCTTTATTCAAACGACAACAAGGTAATGAAATTACCTGGAATGTTGCGGTTTCAGTGTCAGCTACGATTTCCTCACCAAGCTAGGGGAAGGTTCAATCAAAATAAGCACCGCAGCCATAGCAGTGAATGAATGAATGAATGAATGAATGAATGAATGAATGAATGAATGAATGGAAAGACTTCAGGCAACCTTAGTGTTCCATTTGAATGTTTTTAATGGTGCTAGTCCTAGGATTTGGTGAATATTTGTCTCAGTTGCGTAGATAATAAAATGAAATAAGAATGGTCTGTAGCTGGTGTGTTTCATTGTGATAGCCCATACCCACAAGAAAACTTTCTCTTCCTTCAATTTACTACTTCAATAAACTTAAGCACAATCGACGCACTTCGGCAATGCACGATCACAACGCTGAAGTGAATGTAAGAGGCCACGTAGCAGGAAGTGCGTGCTTAACGTGTTCCGCCAAGTGCCTCAGCGGACTCCTTCGAAGGCCCAAGCCTTCAACGTCGATGTTCCTGTGGGGACTAATCCAAAGACCTCAATAGTTGGCCTGTCAGCGGTACACTGTGTTCAGCATATTGAAGGCATGAAATTCTTAGTCACCGTCAAAAGCATGGCTTCCAAGGGTCTAATGGTCAACTGTGGCTACCTGACCATCGGTGGCGAGCGTATTTGCATCGTTCCTGTTAACCCGCAGTTAACTAACGTCGCCTGCTTATTCCTACCGTCGTTTGTCCCCAAGGAAATCCTCGTCCAGGCTCTGTCTTCACACGGCAAGGTGTTGTCTGGAAACGCTGGCTTCTTGAGCACAGGACGCGGAGTCCTCACAGGTACACGTTCTGTTCGGATAAAAATAAGCACCACGGATCCCGTCCCCACTAACTTCGAGTTTGAGGTCATAGAGTCACGTTCGACTACCGTGGTCTACAACGTGTTTGCCGTCAGTGTGGCTCACTGGCCATTATCGTGCACATTGCACAGCACAGTGTTGTGGTCGTTTCGGTGTTCATGAGAACGAAAGCGAAGGTTGTGACCGCCCCTGCCGGCTTTGTGGAGATGCTCAACCGCACAAACCCCGTCGACCCAGTGCGGCGTTCATATTCGGATACTGCTGCGGGGACCTTTCCGCCTCTACCAACCATGTAACCTCTGTAAAACCTGAGCGAGAAACCGCAGCTGTAGACAAAATATTTAACAATTCACCCCCGGAAGCTGCGTTAAAAGGAAAAGCTTGGCCAATCCGAATGCGTCATATCTGCCCGCATCGCCGACAAGCAAGCACAACGTGCCATGTTCGGTTGCCTCTCCTGCCGAGAAGCAAACGCATAAAGGGGCCGACGCGCCGGCGGCATCCTTGATTCCAGCAGTGGATGTGCCGTAGTCTCCGAAATTTTGAAGCATAATGACGCCGGCGTTTCGTCAGCTGTGGGGTTAGAACTGAATGATCGAAGCACATTGGTTTCTTCATAAAGCCAGGCTCGCGACTTGCTTGAACAAGTTGGAAGACGCCATGTGAACTCTTTACTGACGCTCCTCGACGAGCAGTCCGCGGTGAAGGACATTGCGGGAGACAACGTTGACCCTGCAGCCCTACCGCTACCTTAATCGTCGGAAAGCAGCTTCAGCCTCCAGCCTCGGAGTGTACAGCAGCACTGAGCTCTCACCTTACCTAGACGAATGTGATGTGGAGATGCTTGCCGCGCGAGAAGTTAAGCGTACGCTCACGACTGGCACCAGATCGGACGGTGCCCAGGATAGCCGCTCCCAGTCCCAGCCGCCGAAGAAACCTCGACCCTCTTCTACAAGGCCAAAGTGTGTTGCGTAGCGTGTGCACTGCATTTCTCCCGGACCCCGGGGTGCCAAATTGAACAACACGACCATGCCAGTAAGGTCACTTTAGTATATCAATATGGCTGACACCCTAAGCAATATTCATTTAACAAGGGTTCTGTAACCTTGGCAAACAAGCCGGGGTTATCAGCGGAGCGCGTGCTGTCCTTTACAAACAGTGGTTGCCATGCCCCACCATTGAAGGGGGGTCCTGCTACACTCCGCGGAGCGCCGCGGTCGCCATGACCACAACGCGACGCTAGAGCGCCTCGCCCGGTCATTTTTGCGACTGCCCTGAAACTGTTTTTGGTGTCGGATTTGTTGGCGCTCTTCCTCACGTGGTCAAGTCAGCCGTGCTTCAATCATACGCTATCAAGCAGCCGTGTCAACGGGTCGCGCTCCGCCAAACTTCAGCGACGACGCCTTAGGTGCAGGCTGAGGGGCTTTGGGCACGGCACCAGCCTCCTCTTTCTCTTCCACGGGTACCGAGCGAGGCTTTAGCTGCAGCTTCTTGCGTTCCCGTGGCGCAGTATCTTGAGCCGGATCATCCCAGTCGCTTGCCCTTCCATTAACACATTCCGGCGTGCTCCTGGAAAACAACGCCACCGAAGATGACAGGGGCGAGTGTGTGCCTTCGTCTTCACCCTGAGTCACCCCGCAATATTGGTTTGGGGCCACCAAAACATCCGCGGCGCTCTCGTTCTCGTCGTCCCCGGCAGCCTGCCCGCCATCCCCGTAGGAGTCGGACGCTCCATGATTCATCTTAGCGTCTCCTCATTCTGCTGTGACACGATGTACGGTAATTTACGGACTCGGCGTGTCCCCTCACCGCGCAGACTACTGCTGAGGCGACGTCGAGGTACTCCATGACTTCCTGCAGTTTTTTCAGTGTGGCCTCAATGCATGCTGGTAGCGGACGGCAAAACCCGATGGGCGCCAGATGTGGCGTTCGGGTCGTTTGCACCAAAAAAAAAACTTCAGCTCGAAGTTCAACAAAGAAAATTTATTAAGACACGAAGGTTAAGGTTACACGGAAAATATACGAACTCCTGGGGCCACCACACTCGTGTCTTAGACTTCTCAACGACTGTTCACATTAAACACACACGCGCGCTCTGTTTACGCCTCCAGCAGTTTACAAGAAAACAGTGTGCTCTTTCAGTGAACTCATGCAGATAATTTTCATTGATAATCCTGCCAGTTATTGTCACGTTTTAACTAAACTTCTACGCCGATAGAAACATTCTCGTTATTAACATTCTAACTCGTTTTATTACCGGTTTTTATTTGGCAAGGGTTATTCGACGTCTGGTTGGGCGGGTGCGAATGCCGGTGTGCGGCTTTGTGTACTCGTGCAGCGGTGGAAAGATGTGTACGCGCATAGGCCAGCAACAAAAGAAAAAGCTGGAGCTCACTCAGACTGACTCAAGAAATATATCTTGTGCCTAGCTCTCACTAGGACTCATCCTCACCAAAATTCCCCTCAGCCGAACTCACTGCGACTGAGACTCACTGAAATATTTCTCAGCAGGTCTCAATCAGACTCAGACGCCCGAAATATCACTCAGCCGGACTCACTCAGACGCGCTACTCGATGTGTGTCTGCGTGAGTCAGAGTGACTTGAATTGTGAGTCCGTAAGCGTATGATTAGCTTTTTCAGCCATTGTTGTCAATCATTTTAACACCAATATCGGACACAATTGCTGCTCTAGTGCACGCTGTTGACCTCGTACTTTCAAATACGAGTAAAGAGTCGTGGCAGTCTAGTAATGACATTTTTGATTAATGCCCCGTCTGACATGAGATATCTTTACCAAGAACTTCCCGCGTACAAATTTTCGGGAAGGGGAGGTGAAGGCACCCCGAGCCACCAACTTCCGTAACTGAAGCCTCTGATCACTGAATGTTGTGCTAGTGCAGTCAAGTGCACTCAAGTGCACTCAAGCATGTATAACTAGACGTGGCTGTAAACGTGAGCCGACATAAGGCTGACAGCAATGCTGAAGTTGAGTAGATGGGACCGCAGGTAGCAAAGCAAGTGGAGCTCACTCAGACTCACTCAAAAATTATCTTGAGGGTTGAATCGCGCAAACGAGACGGGGACTAAAAGAAGAGACGACAACACACAGAGCGCAAACTACCAACAAAAGTTTATTTCCTGAGCACACAGTTTTTTATGGACCACTCTTGCGCCACCAGGTGAGTACAACAATCAACTTCTTAGAAACGCGAGCTCTTTGCCAGATAAGTTAACAGACGGCGTGCTGACGCATTCGCGGCCTAATCTAACAATGTTCTCAGCTTCGATAATTTCTCTCGTCAATTTATCGTTCTGCGATGCGACAACTGTACATGCGCTGAACACAGGTGGGCACCCACATGTCTTGCAGTGAATCGCAAGCCATCCGTCACGTCCATTTTTTACATTGTTGTTATGTTCTCTAAGTCTGTCATTAATACACTTTCCGGGTTGACCTATATATCTTACCACACGAAATTGGAATCCGATACACAACATTACTCTTGCAAGGAACATAGGTGACTTTGTGTTTCTTAGTGCATGCATTAGATTTCATATTGCTATTATTGCGGTGGCATAGGCTCAGGAGTTTGCGCGGGGCTGAAAAGACTACTTTTACCTTGGAACGTTCCGCCACTTTTTTAAGATATATATAGGTCAAACCGGAAGGTGTATTAATGACAGACTTAGAGAACATAACAACAATGTAAAAAATGGACGTGACGGATGGCTTGCGATTCACTGCAAGACATGTGGGTGCCCACCTGTGTTCAGCGCATGTACAGTTGTCGCATCGCAGAACGATAAATTGACGAGAGAAATTATCGAAGCTGAGAACATTGTTAGATTAGGCCCCGAATGCGTCAGCACGCCGTCTGTTAACTTATCTGGCAAAGAGCTCGCGTTTCTAAGAAGTTGATTGTTGTACTCACCTGGTGGCGCAAGAGTGGTGCATAAAAAACTGTGTGCTCAGGAAATAAACTTTTGTTGGTAGTTTGCGCTCTGTGTGTTGTCGTCTCTTCTTTTAGTCCCCGTCTCGTTTGCGCGATTCAACCCTCAAGATCATGAACCAACAAGCCCAACTGATAGCCATGCAAAAATTATATTTTCCGCTTAGGGTAAACTCAGACTCAGACTCTCCAAACTTTTCCTCCATCAGACTCCCTCCGACCCAGCCTCACTAACATTTTTCGCAAAAAGGGTCACCTGGACTGAAAGTCCCCAAAATATTACTCACCAGCACTCACTCAGGCTCAGACTTACGGCCTCATTGTTTGCAAATGCGCGGAACAAGACGGTCACACGAGAAAGGCGATAAACACAAGACAGCGCGTTGCCTCCGCGCATTTTCAAGAAATGAATCCGACCCAACTCGCCCGACTTTCAACACGACTTTATGTGTGTCTGTGTGAGTGGACTCATGATGGAACTTGCCGACCTATGGATATGCGCGCCCACGTTACAGGGCATCCCACTCAAGGGGAAAGGGGTGGTGCCATCAAATTTGGTGGCTATAAAAAGCCTCTTGTGGGTTTGCTCTGCATGCAAGAACACTGAACACGAAGCGTCAGACACAGCAAACTTGTAATATATATTTATTTCGCTTCCAAGGAGTGTCTAAATGCTCGTTCGCAAGATCGAGACCGATCGCCAGCGCGCCTAACACTGACGCCGTTCTATGGGAAGCTAAATGAAAGTTTTAGTGATGTCACTCCAGATCGCAGTAATGCGAGCGCAAGCATTAATACTCGGGAGGACAGGCGCTGACACCTGCAGCGTTTGCTTTCATGGAAACCCTTCCAACGGACCCGCGACGCAGCAGAGAGACATTGTATTTCTGTACCGACGCAGGAGCGGCCCGCTACGTGCTAGAGCGCGCTCTGAGGGACCAAAATAAGTAAATCCATCCATCCATCTATCCATCCATCCATCCATCTATGGAAACCCTAGGTGTCATGAAAAAGACGCTGTCTCAGTGGCATGGTGCGAGCCTCCTCGTCGTCACTGGTCAGGGCATCGAAAATAAAAATTGGCCGCGTATCTGCGGGCTTCGCTGCAAATTTCGTCTAAAGACGATAGAAGAGGCGCTGCGTCAGATATGGACGCCATCCGGCAATACGTCGGGAAACATGAGTGCTGTGTTGCGGGCTGGTAGTGCCGGCGCAGCAGTAGGCGAAGACCGGCGGTGACCAACGCGACCGGCGGGGACGCCAGCCAGCCCGAACACGCGGTTCGACGCGAAGCGCTGAAGCAGAAGAAACGTCCGCACTCAACGAGTACTCTCCACACACTCTTTTATTTACACGTCGCCTGGGTAAAACAGGAATGCCAGAGCGGCGCCCCATGGCATTCGCACAGTGCAATACAGAACCGAAACCGAAACACAACAATGAGCTCATGGAGAGGGCACGGAGGAAGGCAAGTTTCAGCGCAGTCGCATTTTCAGCGCCGCTTAAGGAACTAGGGTCTTTAGAATTACGTATTTATGCATTTTCTATTAAAGGAACACACCACCTAATACTTGCCTAGTGATGTTGCGCCTCAGATATGCGTAATGTTTGCTTTTAGATGCGAAGTATCTTAAGGCCGAGCTCAATCCGGTGGTGGTGGTGGTGTGCGGCGTGACCACCCTTACTGCGCATGCGCATACTCTCTCCACACACCTCCTCTCCACTCCCCCTCACCATTCTCCATGTCATCTACCCCTCTCCCCTTTCCCTCTCCACTCACCCTCTCCCCTTCCTCTATCCGCTCCCCCTCTCCCCTTTCCCTCTCCACTCACCCACTGCCCTCCCCACACCCCTCTCCACTTTCCCTCTCCTTTCCCTTCTCCACTTACCCTCTCCACTTTCACTCTCCCCTATCCCTTTCCACTTTCCATCTCCCTCCCCCTTTCCACTTCCCCTCTCCACTTCCCCTCTCCCCTCCCCCTTTCCACTCTTCCTCTGAAACGCGGGCTAGACATGCCGAAATCCTCTCCTGCGCAACGCCGCGATGAGCTCGAGCGCATGCGCGTCCCCTCCCCTTCTCTCTCCTCTCCTACGCTGCTCCCCTCTCACCCGCCTGTCGACCGCGTTCCCCGCTCGCCCTGTGAGAATTAACGGCCAGGCTAGATGGAAGATACGACGCGCGTAGCGTCCCTCTTCGCGTTCCACGACGCGAGGTCGGTAGTATGCCCAACGAACGCCAACGGAACGCGATCGTGCAAGTGCTCCGGCTTCGCATCGCCTCATGGTCCCCTTTAGCGGGAGATGGTGTAATTTTTTTGATATACAATATACACAAGTATGAACCTGGTCAGCCGTTCAAGATGGCTGACCCTTGGGCAAGTGGTTGAACTTTGGCCGAGTGGCTGAATCGAGTGACGTGCCGACAAACAGAAAGATAGACCAAAATTTGTACGTTTCAGTATCCCAAGAAAGACTATCGTCTTTAAAATGATTATATGGGTTTTGAACGAAGCTAGGCACGTCGCCCTCCTCGCTTCTTCCAGAAAAGAAAAAGCCGATGTGCTCGCTGAGGTGGGACGCGGATGCAAACGTAGTGAAAATCGCGTCTGCTGCAGCTAGCCATGGCGACTGTCGGAGCGTTTTACTTGCTACTGCTTGTGCGGCACGTGTGTGCGAGAGCAGATGACTGAGCACTACGTGCGTCACAGCCCTGTGTGCTCGCGTGTCCAAGCTTCCTATACTCTGACCTCACAGCCCCACGCGGCGTCAAGAAACCTAAACCGAAAGTTGTTCCCATAAATAAGGCAATATTAAATATTTCGCGATAATGCATCAACCTTGGCGCCTGTATCACGATCCCTGGAGCTATAACAAACGGTTGCAGGAAATAACGCGCCAGCCACAAATTTTGTGGCACCACCCCTTGAAAATATGAGGCGTCGCTATGAGGTTTGGATGCCACACGTGTACAATGAGTGCTGCGTTGTCATCATAGCCAGATTCATAAGGAGCCGGGCCCCCTCACCGCTGTGACTGCCCGTGGCAACACTGTAGACTACATTGTTGAACACACGCGAAGCTTGCGCTGCACGTGTGGCCCGCCTGGTCTTGCAAGAGCTACATACGTGAGGAGAAAACATTTCCACTGCTCTCTGCACGTTCATTTTGTTCGTATTCGTGGAGAATACGTGCTTTCTGGTAAAATATCGCACTGGCTTTACAAGGCAGATTTGCTGTATTGCGTAGAGGCTCAAGTGGTTCGCTGATATTTCGACGCATTTTCCGATGACACGAGACAAAAACTGTGATCACACGATTTTGATCAGGTGACACTGAGCGAATGCCAGGAAGAGCTGTCCATTCGGTTTTGCAGGGTGCCCAATGCAATACTTGAGGCTTCCTTTGCACAGACGTTGCACAGCCAAGATCTTGTGTTTGTCTGTGACAATGCGCACGACGAAAAATCCCATTTCTTCAACTTCCTTCAGACGTGTCTCATGAGCATGTGCAGCTCACGGCCAGTGCAGTTCCTAACGAAAAAGTACGCCACGGGTATTTTGAACGAAAATGAAAGGCCGTTAAGGAAGAAAACGCAAGAGCGTATTGGCCAGTACAGGCTCATTTGTTGCTTCTTTGGGGAAGTTCACACCATAGTCCACCTCGCCGATGAATTCATCTCTTTGCGTGTGATAGAGTAGCCGTTGTTTGACGCGCATTTTGTCTACAATTAACGAGCATGCCCTCGCTTGCAACGAGAGATGAGAAGTGAGTTCTGCAGACAGCCTTTGTTTCACGATTTCGGTCACGCCAACTTCTCCACGTGATGAACCCATAAAGCGCTCGAGGGTACTTCGACCGGGAAGCCGACGAATACCTGCGCTCCTTTGGTGTTCGTATGCACGAGTCGAGAGGTTGCGCAAAACCACAAAATGGCGCACTGTCACCTGAGACAACGTTGGTTTCTTCGCGAAATTCTGCACTTGTTCCATTAATATTGAAGCAGGCAGGTCTTTCTGTTTCGCTTTCTCGGCAACATGCAGGACTGCAGGCACATAGCATTCTTCCTTGAGCTTTTCGAGTTCTTGTTTGTACTTGTCAACGGTGTTCTTGAGCTGCCCAATTCGCGCGTTCAGGTCTCGCTCCTTACGTCTCCAGTTTCATTTCTCCATTGCCGAAACCAAGAATAATGACGACATCTGCACAGCTCTGTCCTCCTGCACCGTCGCAGTGATGCCGCCCTCGCTTGCGCCGTTTTGCAGATTTAGCTGCAGTTCGGTTGCGGTGCAATCCATCAGTGATAACTCTTCGGAGGCGACGTCGACGGACGGCAAGTCATTGAGAGGAAGCGAAGGAGACTCCAGTTGGCTCTCAACTGCTCTTCGTTTTGGCGGTGTTGTGATCACTGGCGCAGCTGCCTCTCGTTTTCTCACAGACGCATCGCTTCTCTCTCTCTCTCTTTTGGTGGCTGCCGATGCGCAGGATACTCTTCGAAAGTGCTGCGAACAGCGTCTTTCTTGAGTTTGCCAATTTTGCAGCCCTCCTTGAAGTCGGAGGAACCTAAGTGTCGGCTGCATACAGTTGAGTAACACGACGTCGTATTCGTTGTCCAGTCGTCCCACGAAATGACCTTTAGCCATTTCGCTTGGAGTTCCTGATCGCTTAGGACCTCGTGGAACGATATGCCCGACGTCCCTCATTTGCTCGAAGACTTGCAGCGTGGTACGCAGCAGTACAGCATCGTGTCGGGTGCAGGGCACCCCAACTGATTCCTAAAAGCAATGAAAGCAATGTACAATTACCTTATACCATCCCCTTCTTTGATTCCATCTTATTGGTCATATAGATAGGGTTGGAATAATGCACTGCCATACCAGAAGTAGTGATGAATCATTTATTCTCAGGGCCTCTCTGAATGCAGCCACCTTCACGGCGCGCTTGTTGCTTTCACGGAAAACTCAAAATTTTGTTCGGCCATTACAGACATCATCCCTCCCGGGCTAACCAATCAGTTTTTGCATTGACCACCCACATTTGCCTCTATGTCTTTTTTCTTGTGTATGTATTGTTATCCGCTGCCCTCTGTAACACTTTGGTCTTGACGGTACAATAAAATGGAGTGAAAATGAAATCAAATGATAGCCAAAACACTGGCATTTTGAGGTTTTCATGCCGGAAGTGCTCGTATGTGCAAAACATGTCGTCATTCGCATTTCTATGTGCTTGTTGTACAGTAGAGGCGTAACTATCAAGGTATACTCCACTAAAACTCTATTAAGAAGCCACAGCTTTCGAAAGAAGGCACTAATGTCGCCCTTACCGTTGTCACCTTTGGCCGGATGCCCTAAATCAGACGCGACTCTCGCAGGAGTTCACCTAAAAAAGAAGAAAAGTAATATAAAATCCTTCCGTAGAAAAATGCCAGTGCGGCCGTGGACCTTCCATGACACCTTATGAGAATAAGATAGCTGCACATGAACTAGTGCAGGCGCGTTTTAAGAGTGGTTTTGTGATGTATAATAATTTTTAATGCGCTGCTGCTTTCGCCTTGTCTTTAAGCACGTATGTCTAACGATCTTGTTGCCAAGTTGCCAGCTCTCTCAGGCTCAAGCAAACTGAAAATGTTCATCGAAACTAGCTGATGATTGCAAGAACGCCGCAGGAAGCAGTTTTCCGCAACTACGGACTCGATCCACTCCATGAAAGGCGTAACATGTTATCTAAGCGTTTATTTACATTATTGCTGCCAACTTCAGTAGATCCGTATGATACGCCTTGCGACATACAACGTGGTTAACTCCGTATCCTGCGAAGAGAAGCGCAATATAAGAACTATTGATAACAGCATGACGGCGTCTTGAGAAAACGTGGCAAGCGGCGAACCACGCCCGTTGCGACAAGCTCGCACGAGGACGCGGGTAAAGCAGACCACGCAATTCGGCGATCTTTTTGCCGTGATGCACAGCGCCGTCGCATGGTAGCGCGCGCCACTTTAACGAAAGGTTCATTGGACAGGCCATAAGTTCTCCCTGGGCGGGACAGTGATGGCTGTGGGCAAGGCTTGCATTCATTGGGCATTTGGAGCCGGCACACTTGCCGACATGACGCTAATGCAACTGTTGCTGGTGCAGGTATCTCTGCTCCTGTTTTCGACGGTCCACTTCGAAGCAGCGGAACACGGGGCACGGCCTTTTTCGTCCGATCCCTGGATAGCGTCTACAGTATCTCGACTATCGTCCACACGTGTGAATGGGTCATCATCTGTTGTCAGAGGCATGTGCGGCCCAAGCCACGGATGGATCAGCCAGGATCAACCAATTGCTGTGGGCCAACAGAACTCACGTGGTGCCGATCAAGCGTATATAGGCACTCAGCACGATGGCTTCGTGGGGTTTGGAGCCGGCACACTTGCCGACATGACGCTAATGCAACTGTTGCTGGTGCAGGTTAGTCATTATTAGCCAACTCAAACGCGGAGACTAGTATATGCATTGCCGGCTCCTTCTACGTTGCCAAGTGTTCGTAACAAAAACCATAAATGCATAATAAATACCTCGCGTTTGAAGAGATTCCGGTTATTTTCTAACAGTGTGTTGTATTTAATTTTGTTGTTAATACTCGCGGGGGATGTTGAACTAAACCCAGGTCCTTCTAAGACACCGGAGATGGAAGTGCTGAAACGTTTGCAGAGTGGACAGGAAACTTTAATTCAAAGTTAAACGGCATCGTATCCAGGTTCGAAAAAATGAGAGCATACTGATGGAAGTGAAAGATAATCTTAGCCAAACTCAGAACCAGATAAGGCACATCAGCAAGATTGTAACAGAACAGGCAGCTATAATACGACAACTCGTGCAACAGGTGAAAGAACTGCAGAAGAAAACAAATGATCTCGAAAACAGAAGTCGCCGGAAAAATCTCGTTTTCTATGGCGTTGATGGTAAAACCTCAGAATCCTGGGATGAATCCGAAGCTATAATAAATAATATTTGCAAAACGAGCTTTGGAATAGAACTTGAGTCTGTGGAAAGGGCACATCTCTTAGGACGCTATAATGAAAATAAGAAGAGGCCAATTATTGTTAAATTCTCATTGTACAAAGAGCGTCAGGCCGTGCTTCTCAACGCCAAAAGGTTCAATAATTCCCAGTACAGCGTTAGCGAAGATTACTCACTTGAGACAAGAAGTATCAGGAATAAGCTGTGGCAATATGCTAAGACAAAAAGAGAGGATAAGAACAATAAAGTTAAGCTGAATTTTGACAAACTGATCATTAACGCTTCAATAAAACTTCCTCTCGGGCTGGTTGGTGTTGTATCCCAGACATCATAATTTTTTAGCGCAAACACGAAGAAAAAGAACGAACTGGCTAAGAAGAGAAGAAGACAGTGCACAGGGCAAGCGCTAAACATCAACTGGTTTTATTTAGAAAAAACCACGCGGGAACATGAGCTGTCCTTGAAAAATGGTAGTAATACGCATTTACCGGTTCATTGCGCAGCCTGCACGTGTGCACCGCGGCTAAGCGAGATCAAGATTCTGGGTAGGGGTGGTGATACCTTGGGAAGGGAGTTGCTGGAAGCTTTCCATATTAGGAGCAAGGGCACAGAGTGTATTAGTGATACGTCTATACATTTGTACGGCAACGAGTTCAGATTATTCATGTCGATGTTTGATTAGCTATGCTACGACTGCGCGCATGCGCTTTAGGTGATCTGTCTTTTCCGTGGTTTTTTCTAAATAAAACCAGTTGATGTTTAGCGCTTGCCCTGTGCACTGTCTTCTTCTCTTCTTAGCCAGTTCGTTCTTTTTCTTCCTGTTTGCGCTAAAAAATTGTCTGGGATACAACACCAACTAGCCCGAGAGGAAGTTTTATTGAAGCATATTTCTAGTACAGTGGGCCCTTTCTTTGACGCGACTTCTACGAACCTACAGACAGGCCTCCTGTGTCATGTCGTGCAGTCGGTGTGTAGGTCAAGACTCATCGGGTTCTGTCTCCGAAATGGTTGTGTACCGGCGGAGGTGAGTGCCCTTTTTGGGACGTTCATAGCTCCGACAGGGCATGTGAAGCGGATTTGTAAAATTTTGAGGTCAGAATTATGGAAGCAAGTGAGACTCAGCTGGGAAAGACTGCGCGTCTTGTGCTACGTGTCGCATCCGCCTATGGTTGCTGAACAATTGCTCCGAGACCTGAAGCGTAAAGCTGCCCAGGCGACAGAATTCTTGTGGGCGAGCTGGTTAAAAGGGCTCCTGCGAATTAAAAATGTCGAGAAGAGGCCTCCGCGGAAGAATGGAGTGCTCGTACCAGAAACACGGATCAGGATCCCGGAGAAGATTTCCCAAGTACTTAACAAAGGGCCGAAATTCAGCCACGAACCAAGCCTTCGGCCTCAGGAGCTACTGGCAATGAATAGACGCATTTCCGGAAAGGCTGTAAAGGAAGACCAGGAGAGGTGCCTATTAGAGGGTGTGGACGTGATTACAGGAGTAGCCAGGGGCGGTGGACTGAAAACCAGGAAAGACCCTACGGCTTGTGTGGTGACCTTCTTCAAGGGCAACGACCTGCGTCTGGTCCAGTCCGACAAAGAAGGCCGTTTCGTCGTGTTTTCAGCAGGTGCCTACGACGAAAAGGCCACTAGGGGCCATTGAAAAGAACTTCATATCAGTGAAACAGAAGGCGACAAAGGTCAAGAAGAAGGCGGCCGTGTTGTGCCAGGACCTTGGGTTGACCAAGCTAGCAAAAGGTGTAAAGGACAGTAAGTGTGGCGTGTTATCTGTGTTTTTCACCGCGAAATCGCACAAACCGGCAATTCCATTCCAAACCATTGTAAGCGAACGTGGCTCGTGGCAACAGCTCGTCAGCCGGTTTCTGCAGAAGCAGTTAAGTTTCCTAGTTATCGACGACCCTTTTTTAACAAGAAGTTCTCAAGATGTCATTGTCTTCATCCAGGGTGGGGAGGCAATAGGTCAGTGTTTTTCAGTAGATGTAGAAGATTTGTTTTAATCTGTGCCCCAAAGAGAAGTGCTTGCTGCTGTTCAAGGTTGTATTGATAATAACGGCGTGGTCCAATTTCAGAATTCCGCAGGGATGTCTGTGCTCAATTTTATGAATTTATTAGTTTTACCTGAAATCAACGTTTGTATCTTTTGAAGAGAAACTTTATGTACAACGCCAAGGTGTTTGCATCGGTTCTTGTGTGGCACCTGTGCTCTGCAACATTTTTTGGCGGCTTTTGATAACAATGTTCTTAGTGTACTTGACGACAAGGTATTCCTGAAGGGTTTTAGATACGTTGATGACTTCTTGATCATTTTAAAGACTAACACGGATTCTTCCCTGGATCACTGCGTTGACCACATTTTATCAGTTTTTCACAAACATGGGCAAGGCTTGAACTTCACTCATGAACTGCCATCAGATGGTTCCATACAGTTTTTAGATTTGAAATTACATCTTAGAGAAGACCATGTTTGTTGGCAGTATAATCCACGTGCGCAAAAAGATTTGTTGCCATATGATTCGGCGCACTCTAAGCTAGTGAAAAGGGGTATTGCGAAGCTTTGCCTCGAGTCTGCTCTGGTGAAGTCGTGTACGCACGCTATGCAGGACAGCTTTCAAGTTCAATTAGCAAGGCTACGGGCAGCTGGTTATCCGTGCGCGGTCGTTGGTGCAGTTTCCCAAAACATCTTGAAGAAGATGAGAGGCATGAAACCGAAAATTCCCAGTGACGCACGAGTGAGGCGGGGACCTGAAGTGGTACCGTATATCCACAGGATGTCCCACAACCTTATGAAGGTCGCCAGCAAGCACGGCGTTTCTGTCGTGTTCTGCACCCCTCGGAAACTGGGTGGCCTGTGCGCACGCGTATGTGATGAAAAAGACAAGCATGGATGCAAAAAGAACCATGCCAGGCCGTACGTGAGGTGCGCAATAGGCGTGGTGTATGCCATACCACTATCATGTGGGAAGACCTACATAGGTCAGACCGGCAGGTGCATCAACGATCGTGCGCGGGAACATGAGCTGTCCTTGAAAAATGGTAGTAATACGCATTTACCGGTTCCTTGCGCAGCCTGCACGTGTGCACCGCGGCTAAGCGAGATCAAGATTCTGGGTAGGGGTGGTGATACCTTGGGAAGGGAGTTGCTGGAAGCTTTCCATATTAGGAGCAAGGGCACAGAGTGTATTAGTGATACGTCTATACATTTGTACGGCAACGAGTTCAGATTATTCATGTCGATGTTTGATTAGCTATGCTACGACTGCGCGCATGCGCTTTAGGTGATCTGTCTTTTCCGTGGTTTTTTCTAAATAAAACCAGTTGATGTTTAGCGCTTGCCCTGTGCACTGTCTTCTTCTCTTCTTAGCCAGTTCGTTCTTTTTCTTCCTGTTTTCGCTAAAAAATTATGATGTCTGTGATCATTAACGGCAGGGCTTTCAGGTGGGATGAAGAAAAAGATGATGTCGTCCCAGTACGCAGGCAATGACAAACTAGAAAAAAGGAAAAATACCGATGTCAAGAACTTGTTGCAGTCATCGCGAACTGCCGAAGCGTAGTTAATAAAGCTGCTGAGCTCTTGGGTTTAATTAATTAAGTCCTTGGAACAGAATCTTGGTTAAAGCCCTCGATTGCTGATACTGAGGTGTTTCCGCAAATGCACGTCGTCTATCACAATGATGGGCCCACAGCAGGTGGGGGCGTCTTTTCGCTTGTTCGCTCTTCCTTACAGTCATTGGAAATTGATTATAAGTGCGACGCACTGGAGTCTGTATGGTGCAACACGATCCTACCGGATAGCTCTGCGTTTTTGGTCGGAGTGGTGTATCGCTCGCCGAGCTCATATATTAGCACAATGCAAACATTATATGAAATTCTTTCCGAAGCGTCAGCTCAGACGATATTTCTCGGGGGTTATTTTAATCTGCCTGGCTTATGTTGGGGTAATGGTTCGTGTATAAATTTAAGCGGACGCATGAACCTTGCGATGAAAAATATTGTCGACACGTTTGGTTTGACGCAGTACGTTACCGCCAAATTTCGTAACTAACGCCACTGTGATTCCGGGAATTAGTGATCATCTTGATGTTGTTGCTTGTATCCGAAGAGAAAAAATTGGGGGACCCTTAAGCTTCGCCTTTAAGAGTTGAACGCAATAGCGAAATCCGGCCCCTAGTGCGCACTTCAACCACTAAGTGCATACTTATTAATGTGTTTTGGTACACACACACGCACACACACACACACACACACACACACACACACACACACACACACACACACACACACACACACACACGCGCGCGCGCGCCCATCGCGCAGGTTTTCGATCTAAAGCAAGAGTCGCATGGCCTCTAAGATACACGCCGCGCGCTCGCCATCTCGGAGGCCATGAAGAGTCTCATAATGCCTCACAGATGGCAGCACATTATCTAGCGTTTGCTGTTTGCTTGTTGATATGTTTTCCGCTAGATGGACATAGTTGTCCATTTTTAGAGCTGTTTGAAAGTTCGTGTGCGTTTTTAGCGGCGATGGCTGCACTATCCCGGCCCTTTTTAGACGTAGTTTGATGGTCTCCCAAATGCGCCTACAAATCGCCGAATGGGCTCGTTTTCGTCGTGACACCTGTCGAACAAAATGCGTTAAGGAGACTCCTTCCACTACATAGCATTTATGTAGCGTTTTTTTCCGAAGTAGCTGCAAGTAACCTCGTGGCTTCGTGGTAGGACACCTGCTTGCCACGCGGACGGCCCGGGTTCGATCCTCAATGAAACCGAAATTGTTATTCTTTATTTTATTTGCTGCTTTCTCGATTTTTCGCTCACGGTCGATTTTTCGCTCACAACCAACGGTGCCGACACCGACAACGGAATTTCTGCGACACGAGCTCTCTAACGCTATCGCGTTAAAAGTGTGTGCGAGGTTACCTACCAGTTGAAGGATCTACTTTTTTGAGAAGGGTGCCTACGATGCAATTTCTAAAAAACTTCGTAATTCGTTCCCTGTTTTCGAGTGTATTTTTAAGGAGGGCAATGTTCATGATATGTGGGACAAATTTAAGAATATATTATCCGAGTTAACAAATACACATATCCCCAGTGTTAATTCTTCACGGCTAAAATAGCACAAGCAACCATGGGTAACAGTACATATAATAAAACTTATCAACAAAAGGAAGAGGGCAATTAGCGCATTCAAGAAAAGCAAATCAGTTGCTCACTTTGAAAAAACTGAATTTGATTACCCACGAATGTAAGCTAAGGGTAGAAAAAGCTAAAGATAATTATTTCACTGAGCTGAGGAACGAAATGAAATCAAATCCTAAAATGTTTTGGAAGTACTTAAGACAGTGTGGCTCAGATTCCTTTGGAATACAGGAGTTAAATTATAATGGGAAGGTAATGACGGATGACGGAGATAAAGCTGCATGCCTTAACAACTTTTTCCACTCGGTATTCTTACCTAAACACAGCTGTAATTATCATCCAACTATTATGAGCATTTCGCCTATGCTTCCTGTCGAGCTTAGCGTTAATGGAATTGAAAAACTATTGAAGGACCTTGATGAGAGTAAATCTAGTGGTCCGGATGGAATTTCTCCGCGTGTACTCAAGCGTTGCGCAGGGCCAATTTCTATGTACCTTTATGCAATTTTTGAAAGATCTTTAGCGACAGGTATCTTACCACATGACTGGAAAATTGCGCACGTGGTACCGATACATAAAGGTGGTTCCAAAAAAGACGTTGGTATCTATAGACCAATATAGCTTACGTCTCTCTCATGTAAAATACTTGAACATATTTTATATAAAGAAACCATAAATCATTTAAACATGCATCAGGTTCTAATCAACGAACAGCATGGATTTCGCAGAGGGCTGCGTTGCACAACACAATTAGTAGAATTTTATCACGATGTAATATCGAGCGTAGATACTGTAGGACAGGTTGACGGTGTGTTCCTGGATTTTCGAAAAGCTTTTGACACGGTGTCACATTCACTCTGTTTAAATTTACCACCCTGGGCACTGATAAGACTGTTTTTAAATGGATTGAATGCTACCTTTCTCAAAGAAGACAAACTGTAGTACTGAATGGAAAATGCTCCGAATACGCAGATGTTACCTCAGGGTTTCCACAGGGCTCCGTCCTGGGTCCGCTATTGTTTTTAATTGATGTTAATGTTATCTCTGCAGGAATTTCATCTTCTATACGGTTGTTTGCGGATGACTGTGTTCTGTACAAAAACATTTCCGATCACAATGATGCATTAGAACTTCAGAAAGATTTATCACTCATTTATAGCTGGTGTACCAAATGCAAAATGAATTTGAACATAACAAAGTGTGTATGTATTCCATTTACTAAAAAGGATAAAAGCATTTCAGTCACGGTACCACCTGAACAATTTAAAGTTGAAACAAGATAGTACATATAAATACCTAGGTGTGCTGCTATCATCTGAATGTTCCTGGAGGCCGCAGGTGGACACTCGCATAGCCAAAGCTGGTAAGGCATTAAATTTCATTCAAAAGAAACTTGCGATGTTCGCATGTGAATTTAAAACGTGTTGCGTACACTACTTGTATCAGACCTATCTTAGAATACGGTTGTGTTGTGTGGGACCCCGCCGAGGTAACCTTCATTGCTGCTCTTGAGCAAATACAAAATCGTGCAGCCAGGTTCGTCTTTGGACGGTACGGAAGGAGGGAGAGCTGCACTGCAATGAAGGCTGAGCTAGGATGGGAGTGTCTTTCTGGCCGCCGCCATAAACAGAGATTAAAATTTCTTTATATGATTTACTATAATAAAACTGGAATTAACAGACATTTACCTACACAAACCTCATTACATTTCAAAATGTTTTGATCATAGTTGTAAAATCCTGGAATACTCAGCTAAAACGAACGTGTATGCCACTTAATATTTTCCTACAACAATTAAACATTGGAAGAGGCTAACTGAAAAGGAAGTACATAGTGGGAATGAAGATGTATTTTATTCAATGCTGTAAACTTGTGCTGTAACCTTAACGATGATGTATTTATGTGGGAACAAATTTGTATTATGTGTGTGAACGAAGATGTATTTCAGTTATTTGTGTATGGACAAAGTTGTATTTGTGTGCGAACGAAAATATAACTCATTTATTGATGTAACCCCCCTGCTATAACGCCTTCGGGCGCTGCGGGGTATCTGAAGAACACAGAATAAAGAATACTTAGTTTCCAACCGACTGGAAGTCGTCTATGTTCCTCACTGTGCGCACGAATAATGAAACCGTGAAACATTCACCATACTCTGTCGTTGGAGCCAAGAGAATACGAGCGCAGATTCTTTGAGTTCTCCTGGAAGACCGCCATGCTTTATCGGGTCACAATGCAAAGTTCTGCTGCCTATGCAAATAGCTTTATTCATAATCTATGCAATAAAGAGTGCTCAGAAAGAAGACATAATGTTCGCATTTTATCTGCGAATTTTAGCTACGAATTCTTTAATAAGTAAGATGAAGGTTCGATTAAAAGATGCTTCATAGCCACATCAATGAATGAATGAATGAATGAATGAATGCAAAGAATTCAGGCAACCTAATGTTCCATATGAGTGGATTTATAGGCGCTCTCCCCAGCATTTGGTGAACGTTTGGTTCAGTTCGGCCACCTTTCGAGATGAGCACCCTTGAACAACCGAGCGCCAGGTTGCTGTACTCCTCTACCCAGTAGGATAAACCGGTGGGTTTCCGGTCGGCACTGGGAATCGAACCTGGTACCTCCCGCATTGCAAGCGCACGGTCAACAATGTAGCCACCGATTTGCAGTAGAAGAAGTACAGGACTAACACGAGCGGCTGGCTTCGCATGTCGTAAGGGGAATGTCGGCGTTTCTCTTGCTTCGCGACGCCTGCAATACAAAGAATGTTGTGCGTAGCACTCGAGCGCTAACAGTTTCCGTGGCAATATGTAACGAATGTTACATTGCTACGACTGAAGATAGCCAAAACTTCAAACACAGTTGGCACTGCCCCAACATGAACCTGCGCTCATTATTCGTGTTAGGGAGTATCATAATCTTCGGGGAATTTTCTTTCCCGTGATGCACTGCGTGTATGCTTGCGTTTACAAACCTTACATTTAGTGTTAGGTTGTAACCATGTGTACTACAGGCAGTGAAACGACAAAGCAGCGTTGATACACTGTCGTTTGAGCCCATTTCGCAAGGGCACAACTAGCTTAAGTCATGAAAGGTTGTCCTGCTTATCTAAATAGCTTGAGTCATAACCTATGCAGTAAAAATACTCAGAAAAAAGAAATATTTTTTGTATTTTACACTTTCAGCAAACAAACGCAAGGTAGTGACAAATCCTGGGATGGTGCAATTTGAATGTCTGTTACGAATTCCTCACCAAGAAATATGGTTTATTCAAAAGAAGCACCATAGCTACAGTTATGAATGAATGAATGAATGAATGAATGAATGAATGAATGAATGAATGAATGAATGAATGAATGAATGAAGATGCTTTAGGCTATGCAGTTTCGTACAATATTAACAAGAGAGTTCATAAGCGCTGCGATCGCCCAACCAGCTTGGGAATGACGGGTATTACATGTATATGCGTAATATTCGGGCTTTTGGCTGCAAACGCACATGTGGCTTTGTGTATTCTTGTGTTTAGCTTTTGTTTCGAACAAAAAATGGATCTTGAATTTCCTATGCCAATTTGAATTGGTGAGCTTTACACGGTCAACGTGGTGAAGCGGAAGGGCTGGACGTTTGTTGAACTTCGTCTTGCGGCAAATCGGCTGTAGGACACACAGAGCCAAACGGAGCCGAAAGAATGAAGCTTAGACAAATGCGTGTACTATCCATTATTCCCGTGCTGGCTGAAGCGCCATGCGTTGCAGCTCCCATAGACATTAGCTCCTGATTTCGCTCTAGTGTATTTGTAGGAAATTCTATGCTTTAGGGAACGTTGAAGGAACAAGAGAGCGGTAAGCTGGGCTAGTAGGTTGGTATTCATAGTAATGGAACCCTCTAACACTTTTCAAGATATTAGTGTTACTACATTGTGCACTTGCGACTTGCGTAGTCTGAAGGCTGAAGAGATTATTGCATCACGGTCGGCAGCGATAGGGGCACGTGTTCCGAGGTTATTCAGCCTACAAAATTCGAAATACAATACAAAAGGGCGTGTACCTTGAACTCGATCTTCGCACGGTCACCTGACTACATTTCACTCGGCACTGGCTAATGGAGTAAGCTGAAAATTCCTACATACGGGAGCCATGCTTGACATTTTGCCCGTTATTTCCAACCTATTGATGACGCCGTTGCGATAGTAACAAACAACGTGTTCCTTCAAGAGGGAGCCACTCGTGCGAAACCAAGGAGGTTTTAAAAAGATTCTCGAGTGGAAGCTCTCGCAACGCCTTGCCAGCAAAAGTGAAGCCATCTTTTGCCCACCAAAGAGCTCGGAAACATGCACTTGTCTGGTGGTAACTACTTAGAGATCAAATGGCTTTGATCTGGTATTGTAAATACCACGTTAACTATAAAATGAAAGATTGTTGTTGCCGACAAAATAACCCGTCGAGAGGAGTATTGGCGATTGATCTCCTATAAAAGTTACGAGTACTTGGAGGCTTACTTAGGATAATTAGTAACACAAAGGCACACTTGGAGCAGTATCTGACCGCTAAAAGTTGCTATATTAAACTCGCCTAGCGTGCGAGGAAAACGCTCGCTCTCCTTCGCCAAACGCTGATTTATCGTGCCCCTACTAAGATGGTGCGCACTGCCGCCATCTTTTGGTGGGCATGGCTTCACTCTTGCGCAATAATCGCCACTCCAGCAATTTTTTAACCCCCTTGTGCGAAACGAGGCAGCTCGCGATCGTCTCTTTGATTTCTTGTAATTTTAGTAATCTTTCTTGTTCCAACGGCGTCTATATCAATGCGCTCATATCTTTTGTTTCTTCAGTTTCTTCAAACAACAGCGCCTGGAGCGTCACACTCGCGCGTCTCTTGCAGCACCGTGGCGTTCGGCGCTGCAGTTTTCAAACTGAAAACTTTTAGGAGCGTTGTTCTATTCGGTGTTAAATGAAAAATTATGCTAAAGAAAAACAAAATACAGTAATCATCCCCTTGATGTCATGCCGCGATCACTTCTAACGTTACATTTGTCCAATCATAGACCTGCGCGCTGCTCCGTAATTTACACCCGCTATAGTTCTGGCGAGCGCCCCTACGCATTGATGCCTTTGGCATTGATGTGGGCGCTTCAAAAAGTGTTGGAAGGCCGGCCCCTCTAATGCTCCATTTCAGCGTATTTAATGGATCTAGTGCGAGCATTCGGTGAATTTTGGTTCAGTTCTCTAGAAATTAGTACAAAACATTTGGCAGATGGCACGCCTTGTGGGAATCATTTTCATGCGAAGCAGTCAGCGAGTAGTTCTATGCTGGATTTTCTATGCTGCAGTAGTTCTGTGTTGGATCAACGTGCATTTGTAAATGGAGGAGTTGTAGACACATCATGGGCTTACCAGGCACACAGACTACACTGACGGTAACTTATGGTCGGACGTAGTATCAGCGCTCACGTTAGAGCAGATACGTGTGTTATTGATACGAAGTGCACGTTACGGTGCGATGATGTGATTACCATACGTAACTTTCGTTAGCCTATTACTCCGGGGTCGGGCAACTCTTTAATATAGCTTGCAAAATCATAGGAATACAAATATAATGTTTATTAACTACTCTAAACGCGGAGCCAACATTGGAACCACAACTGACGTTAACCCAACATGACGCCTGTATCATAGGAGTACATGCACAGCGTGTATTGTTTCGTTATAAAATACAGAGCCAGCACTATAATCATAATTCACGTTGTACCGACATTGCAGCTGCACATTATCTTTTACCAAAGCCGTTTGTAGACGTGGCGTGATTTTGCGATAGAATATTCGACTGCTACGCAAGATGCTTGGGTACGATTCCTGCTAGGGTCCTAGTTTTTATTTTTTGCGTCGGTGGGTCATCTCTGCCGGTGTGGACTTTCTTCATTATCTTTAATTTAAATTACCAATATCTGTTACCGCCGTTGCTGGTTAAATATACACTGTCAATCACTTGTAGTGCACACCCGCACACCATGGCCCATGGTTTACGGGCATATGCCACACGTGTCTGGAGGAAAGGGTTTGACGATTTACGCGACAGGATTTCCATATTATTCATGTCATGACGGGACAGTCATACGCGCCAAACAGTAAGTTAAGGAGGCGATCACTAGAGCATTCAGACAAGGGCGGCTTTATAGGGTGGGGTTCGGGCGTCTGCTCCAAAAAAAGCACTGAAGTTCGAAGTTCAACAAAACACATTTCTTAAGAACATTGAGGTTAAACGCAAATATACAAACTCGTGGGGCCACTACACTCGCGCACTAGCTCTCTCTACGACGGCGCACATAAAACACACACGCTATGTGTTGACCACACTTGGTGCGCGTACCTAGGCGACTCCCCTGGGCAGTGCGTCGGGTGCTCCTTTTGAGGCGAGCGAGTGCAGCACGCGTATTCCTAGTGCGCAGCACGTGTTGCAGTAACACAAGCTGGGCGATGTGCGTGCCCCTACACGTTCGCTCTCTTTGAGCAAGGGGTTCGGATAGGTTAGGTTAGACAGCTTCGTATGAGTCCCAGTCTATGCCTTCTAGCTACACGTCCGCGTAGACATTTCTGCTTGTGCCGGCTATTTCCTTTCTGCTGTCGGTCTTGTGGCCGGAAGTAGACTCTTGCTTGTAGTGCGGCCTCTCGTCGTCATTTCACGTGGCGGCGCCCGCTGTTGTCCCGCTGTCACAGGCGTCCGGTCGTCGGATGCGGTGAGCCGGCGGTCACTGTGGTGTCCCCCGGTTCACCTTGCGAGGGTGCATCATAGCCAGCCTACTTTGCGAATGGTTACGGCCGTTGTTGGTGTAGTTTCCTGACAGTGGATGATGCGCTTCACCATCGTAGGAGACCCTGCCAGAGTCCCCAAGGCGATTCTAGACTGCTTCGCTCGGTCATCTATGCGACTATCCGGCCGAGCAGAGGTTTCGTCGACCGATCGCACCGGCTGCACTATGTTGTAGGAGCAATCGAGCGCTTTGCGAGGCAGTGACGCCCTCTCTAGCGTGGCGCTTGTGTCAGCCGCACGTATCTGAAGAGTTGTTAGCATTTTAAAGTATATAATCCCATTACTTCTGGGTCATTTATGTTAAATTTATTATTTTAGACCTTGCATTTTAATTAAACCGATTTTGAGGATTGTTAGCCTTGTCTTAGGCCTGTGTTGACCACTTCGTTTCGAGCGTGATAACGTTATTGGCCTCGAGATCTTGGAGTGGCGCCCTCTGGCGTGTGACGTCAGAGCGGGGGCTCCTGTATGCGGATCGTCTGCTTCAGGCGGGAACTTGGTCGAACGCACAGCCTCTCGACGGTCAACTAACGCCTGCAACGAATGTTTTCGAGGGTAATCTTGAACTTGTTTTAGTTGCTGCCCAAACGCCAGGGCCGAGAAATCCCCCGAATGGCCGACGAGTGCGCCGATGCCACCGACCGCATTGCTCGTAAGAAATTGAAACTATGTGTGAGTGTTCTCGCTCGTTATCTTGTTTCCGCCGTACGATAGTAATTAGCTTGGGTGTTCTTTCGATATTTCAGTAAGCGTGCCGTTCTGCAGCATCTACAAGTATGTAGATAAAGCTTGTGAAAGTTCGCGGTGGCACATCTAGGGCGAGGCGGTGTACGACGCGGGCCACGTTGTTGAATGCGCAGTGACGGCCGTCAACGGAGATCGCATCACCATCGCAGCTCTCGTCCTGCAAACAAGTGCGCAAGTGCCGCCTTGTTGCACACCCCCCTGCCGATGTCCATGATCGCAGTTTGTCCCGTAATGTTGGTTCCGTGAGTTCATATTAATACCGCAAAAGGCCGTCACATGGGTATTGGAATATAAGAAATAGTTAATCGCTGATTATACCACCCACAGGGCCACAGAGATTGACGTGGCAAAGGCAAGCTGGGTCCAGTTTCACGCCACGCATCCTAACGAAAAGCTTAAAAAACTCCGCTTTTAAAAAAGTGACTGCACTGCCTCAGGTGAAAACTTTTAGATAATGTGCACTAAACAGGTTTCGCTATGGACTTTATGATAAGCAGTCCGCTAGGCGCTTGCTTGCCTCCATAAGTAAAATACGTATGTACACCATCCAACTGCAGCCGCACTCTCAGATATCCTGCGCCGCTCAGCTGAGCTTACAGGCGCGCTTACGTGCCAGGCGATTCGGAGGCCGCGCCGTCGGCTCCTTGTCTACGGGCCTTCGCGCGTGCAATAAACGGCTTAATTATTGGCGAGGCGCTTAAACACGGTCACAAGCTTACCTAAGAGTGGCGCGTACGGTGCGGTAGCAGAAGTCACTGTCCGCGAAGTGCTTGCTGCACACGGTCGATGAAGGCGTGGGGCGCATTCCCATTCTGAGCTTGACGATCCACTCCTTCTTCAGCTTCGGGTCCTTAGGGTAGTTGTGAAAGCTAACGCCTTTTTCATGAGCGGACAAAGTACACTGAGGCACAGAGCAGTACTTCACTATTGCGCAGCGATCGCCGCGACGATAAGCCGCCGCAGTTCTAAGAAACAAAGAGCTGTAGTTCTAAATGAACGTTAAAAGCAGTACCACGGTTGTTTGAACAGAGTCAGTAGCCCCGTACGCAATATAACCAATTGAACTGCTTTTTTGTTCAGATTTACCACAACGGTGGTTTCAACACTGCGCTGGGCGTACGTAGCAGACGAAAGCGCGGGAATCCCCGCTCTGACGTAATACAGGTGCCGTTCGCAGCGCCACCATTGGTCGCAAGCCAGGCCAATATAAGACCTACGGATGGACGACAAGCCGAAACCCTATGATGCAACGCACTGAAAAGAGCGTGGACACGGGAGAAGCGCTAGCCGCACTCTGTCCAAGGTTGTTCCGACCATATGGTCACGTGATTTTGTGCATGCGCCCACGAGTTTTGACTGGTTAGTGTGCCGCGCAATTACTAGAGCTTTGTCCTAGCGACACTATTCCGTCAGGACGAGGAGGCGGACTGACGTGCTGTGTTCTAGGTTGTGATGTCTGGCATTCGTCGGTAGTAAAACTGACCTCGCAGATTGACGACGAGAAATCTCTCAACAGCTTTCTCCAGACATATTTAGGGAGCCTTTGAAACATAGGAGTCATGACACTTGCCGAGATATCACACCTGCAAGCTAATTAGGAAATGCTTGGTGAAATGAATCAAAGGTACGCCGAGCATCCTTAGTACTCAGTGTAACGTTCAAGCATAGCTATAAATGAGAGCGAAAAGTAAAAGGTGGCGATGACGCGCCATCATACACCCCTGCAATTGCTTTTATGTAGTGCGAGCGTTGCGCACGCGAACTGGTAGCGGCTTCAATATGGGAGAAGTAACGAATGCACGCTCTCAAGGAGGTGCCCGCGAATTGTAGTAAAAAACTCACGGGGTCCCTTATGCATTAACGAAAGACGGCGAGAAGGCGAAAGCCATCTTTCTTATCGTTTCAGTCGATATCTTGATCCTGCCCTGCCACCCTCTGAAAGCGTTCTGCACCCACCGTGGTTTTGCACTGCCTCAGTGATCAGCCCACCTTTGACCAAGCAAGATGTTATGCGATGACGTCCAGGTGATGTCATAACCATGACGTCAGCAACTTTCGCGATTTGTGAATTCAGGATAACATCATAGGGTGACGTCATTTTGCGATGGGTTTTTTTTTTTGATCACTGCAATCGACGCCGCTGACAGGGGATGCCAATCCGGGGCGCCCGAGAATATTTGCGTTTGATCAGGCATCTAAGGCCTTCGCCTTAAAGTAGCAAACAAACAACTGAAAATCAATTTTTGGTGTCCTGACTTCTTTCTTGTGTCCTTGTTTGCACGCGTTGTCTCTTTTGTATGAAAATCAAGCGTTACTTTTGCAAAGATCGAATCAAGGACCGTTAAGTAGATACAGCGATTTGTGCAGAAAGGTATGTCGTATAAGAGTGTCGGTGTTGGCCAGCTTACAATTCATGCCCAGGAAAAGTAACTGTGGTGACGCGGCTACCTTTCCTAAGCATGTTATATATGTTACTTGTATAAATACTCTGCAGCAAAACGGGAGCCGTGGGAGTGCACCGCAACACATCTCGCATAGACATTTCCGTATACGGCCATGAAATGCCGGGGGAACGCATAACCGCCGTGAGTGCATTTCGATTAGAAAACTGCGACACAATGCACAAAGAAAGAAACGCGTCTTTTTTTATTGTTACAGTGACAAACATATAGTCGAAATCCTAGAACGAATGTTTAGTAAAAACGTGCGTTATCTAAAACTCGCGCACTACAGGGCTCGTTCGGTTTTGGAGGATCGTCCGGGCGTGACAGTTTTCATATAGAGGCAGCCATTCGTTCAGATTACAAGTCCGCTTTGTGCGAATGAGGTGCGAGCAAATGGTTTTCCGCAGCTACGGACTAGAGCCACGCAAAGTAAATCGTGAGCTGTTAGCGAAGCGATTATTTCCTTTGTTTCTGCTAACTTCATTTGCGCCGCACGATATCCCTTGCGTAATGCAACGCGGTTTATTCCGTAGCATTTAAAAGACGACAAGCACGATATCAGAATGGGTGATAACAGCATGATGGCCTCCGGGGACGGCGTGTGAAGCGACGAACCATGAGCGTTACGACAAGCCCGAAATCGTGGCTGAAGCTGACGAGGGTGTTCAGCGCTCTTTCAAGCCGAACGCTTTATAGCCTCAAAAAACGCGGAATTTGCCTGTCGGCGTCGGCCTCCCCCGAAGGGCAAGGTCTTAAGTTTACTTTCGAAAGGCCTGTAAACAATGAGCTTCAGTTTTTGGATGTTAGGTTGCGTTTTTCTGTTAATCATATCTGTTGGTTATACAACCCAAGATCGAAAAAAGCCTTACTACCGCACAGTAGCGCTCACTCGAAGCTTGTCAAGCGCGGTATCGCAAAGAACTGCTTGAACTCGGCCATCAATAAGACTTGCAGTCATGCTCTTTCCGAAAGTTTCTGTGCCCAAGTTCTGAGACTAAAGCGTGCGGGTTACCCCCCAGAACTGATCACTGCCGTTTGTGAGTCCCTCCTGCAAAATATTAAACGTTCGAAAGCAAACGACAAGCCTAACATAGCGGATATGCCGGTTAAGGTCATCCCATATATACACCAAGTGTCGCACAATATCAAACGAATAGCAAGGAAACACAACGTCCAGGTTGTTTTTTCCGCTCCATACAAACTCTCAAAGTTGTGTGCCTTGACTAACAGTAAGAAGCGACGTGTTTGTGTCACGCAACACCGGAACAAGTTTACAATGTGCGTTTTTAATGTCGTCTACAGCATTCCCCTGAGTTGTGGTCGCCGCTACATCGGTCAGACCGGCCGATGTTTTAACGAGAGAGCTAGGGAGCATAATTTGAACGTGCGCAATCAAACTGGAGGATTCCTGGGTGAGCACTGCAAACGCTGTGGTTGTACCCCTGATTTTCAACGTACGCAGTTCCTCAAGAAAGCGAAAGATAAAACTGAGCGCGAAATCATGGAAGCCTTTTTCATACATAAGGCAGGTGACAACTGCGTTAGCAGGCCTTCGATTGTTTTGTCTGACGCTGAGATTGATTATCTCAAAAGTTTTATTTAAGCGTGGTTCTCACTTGCACTTCCCTTTGTTGTCATGTAATCTTTCATCGTTTTATGCTTTTACACGCGAAGCGTCCGCCAGTTGTTATTTTACTATGTTGTTGTTGTTTTTTTTTTCTCTTGCACGCATGCTCCATGTAAAATTCCTCTGCTATAGCTAAACAGATTGTTAAGATTGGTGTTTATCGCTGCTTGTTAGTTCTGGGAAACGTGGCTGTCACAACGAGCGATTATGGCACATATAAATTGCACTGGCAAAGGCAATAAAGTTCAGTTGTAAGTCAGCGCCCGTGGTGTCTACTATGTGTCTTTGTCCGTGTGTTCTTTAGCGCTGCCCCAAACAAGTGCGACGATGAACCAGCTCGCCCAAACCAAAGGTTTGCTAGAAGATATTTCTTATACAATGGGCCCTGTCCTATCAAGTCTCTTCCGCTCGGATCCAGCTATTATGTGTGCCAACCTGATCGCCGTTACGACATGTCAATCCAGAACTGTGTCCCTCTGCATCAAGCGCAAGCAAGTTCCTCAGGAAATTCAGATGTTATTTGGCGTCGTTCAGCCATCGTGGGGTCACTGCAAGCGTATTTGCAAGATACTAAAGTCTGAATATTGGAGGCAAGTGAGAATGTTTCAAGACTGGTTAAGAGTTCTTGTGCTAAACGGACAAGATCCTCTAAAGGAGTCTAGGCGACTTGATCAACTTAAGAAGCAGGTTGCCGTCTCTGTTGAGTTCTTGTGGCATCGCGCCTTGTCGAGCTTTCCGTCCCAGAAAAAGGAATCCTGTGTAAAGGAAAGTACCCTAACTGTACTCGGTGACCCTGTTATTCCCGAGGATGTCAGGGGCGTTCTGGAAAAGGGCCCTAAATTTAACCACATGCCTCGTGTACAGCGGCCGGGTTTGCTGGCTATGGTCCGACAGGTCGCTGATCGTTGCCGTGAACAATCGAAAGAAAGTGTTGTTTCAGAAAGTGTTCAATGTCTCCAACGATGCAACAACTCGCAGAATTCGATGAAAAAGCCCCTGAATAAGGTTTCAAGGGTCTTAAATGAGCGTCAGCTTAGCCTTGTAGAGGCCGACAAGGAAGGAGGATTCGTCATAATGCCGAACGCTCTCTTTCAGGAGAAGGCCTTGTCGGCAATTAGGAAAAATTTCAAGCAGGTTTCGTTCGATCCTCGGAAACAGAAACGCCTCGCACTCCAAGCCCTGGATGATCTCAACCTTCAGAGCATCAGAGGACGAGCGAAGAAAGAAGAGAAGGGAGTCCTGGAAATATTTTTCACGGTAAAAACGCACAAACCTGAAGCCCCGTTTCGAGCCATTGTTTCCGAAAAAGCGACTTGGCAGCGTCCGGTCAGCGGCTACCTACAAACGCAGCTACGAGTACTGGTGAAAGACGACCCGTTCGTCATTAGGAAGTCATCTGATGTCGTCCAACTTTTACAAGGTTTGAACTGTGGCAATTTCAACGGGTTTTCAATTGACATGGAAGATCTCTACTGCTCTGTGCCGCATAAGGAATTGCTCGTGGCTATTCGCGAGAGGATCGAGGATCTTGGTGAGCTCGCGTTTTCATGTGCCACTGGTGTTAATTGTGAACAATTTTTAACATTGTTGGAACTGTATTTGGGTTCTACCGTGGTCGAGTTCAACAACGAATTCTACGTACAGAAACAAGGAATCTGTATAGGTTCGGCGGTCGCTCCAGTCCTGTGCGATATTTTTCTGTCCGTTGTTGGAAGCCGCATCCAAGCAAAGTTGCAAGACCCGCGCATTGTAAGCATCTATAGGTATGTTGACGATATTTTGGTCCTTTTGAAAGATGTTTCTGACCTTGATGCAGTGATTAGTAATGTTGTCAGTGTATTCCAGAATGAAGGGCAAGGTCTTAAGTTTACTTTCGAAAGGCCTGTAAACAATGAGCTTCAGTTTTTGGATGTTAGGTTGCGTTTTTCTGTTAATCATATCTGTTGGTTATACAACCCAAGATCGAAAAAAGCCTTACTACCGCACAGTAGCGCTCACTCGAAGCTTGTCAAGCGCGGTATCGCAAAGAACTGCTTGAACTCGGCCCTCAATAAGACTTGCAGTCATGCTCTTTCCGAAAGTTTTTGTGGCCAAGTTCTGAGACTAAAGCGTGCGGGTTACCCCCAAGAACTTATCACTGCCGTTTGTGAGTCCCTCCTGCAAAATATTAAACGTTCGAAAGCAAACGACAAGCCTAACAAAGCGGACATGCCGGTTAAGGTCATCCTATATATACACCAAGTGTCGCACAATATCAAACGAATAGCAAGGAAACACAACGTCCAGGTTGTTTTTTCCGCTCCATGCAAACTCTCAAAGTTGTGTGCCTTGACTAACAGTAAGAAGCGACGTGTTTGTGTCACGCAACACCGGCACTAGTTTACAATGTGCGTTTTTAATGTCGTCTACAGCATTCCCCTGAGTTGTGGTCGCCGCTACATCGGTCAGACCGGCCGATGTTTTAACGAGACAGCTAGGGAGCATAATTTGAACGTGCGCAATCAAACTGGAGGATTCCTGGGTGAGCACTGCAAACGCTGTGGTTGTACCCCTGATTTTCAACGTACACAGTTCCTCAAGAAAGCGAAAGATAAAACTGAGCGCGAAATCATGGAAGCCTTTTTCATACATAAGGCAGGTGACAACTGCGTTAGCAGGCCTTCGATTGTTTTGTCTGACGCTGAGATTGATTATCTCAAAGGTTTTATTTAAGCGTGGTTCCCACTTGCACTTCCCTTTGTTGTCATGATATCTTTCATCGTTTTATGCTTTTACACGCGAAGCGTCCGCCAGTTGTTATTTTACTATGTTGTTGTTTTTTTTCTCTTGCACGCATCCTCCATGTGAAATTCCTCTGCTATAGCTAAACAGAATGTTAAGATTGGTGTTTATCGCTGCTTGTTAGTTCTGGGAAACGTGGCTGTCACAACGAGCGATTATGGCACATATAAATTGCACTGGCAAAGGCAATAAAGTTCAGTTGTAAGTCAGCGCCCGTGGTGTCTACTATGTGTCTTTGTCCGTGTGTTCTTTAGCGCTGCCCCAAACAAGTGCGACGATGAACCAGCTCGCCCAAACCAAAGTTTTGCTAGGATCATTGCATCAAGGGAGCCTGCATAACCGGGCGATCATGTAGGCTCCTTAATACTTAGACTAAGAAGAAAAAGAAGATGGTTTTCGCCTTCGAGACGCCTTAGTTGAATGCACGAGGGACCCTGCGAGTTGTTTCCCGTGATGCGCTGCGCAGAGGCATGCTGGCGCATTCGACTTTTAGGAAAGGTTCAGTGGACAAGTCATCTATACCATTTTTTTCCATGTGGGGTTTGGGGCTGAAATTTTATGATGAGTATCAGGCGGTCTCGGTGGTGTGGGACCTAGGCGTCAACCAAGAGACCTTTGGACCTCGCAGCGTCCTTGGCCCCTAGGATCCCCAAGATCTGTTCCTCTGGATATGTGCCGAGCAGCACCGCCTCCCCCTGATCATGATCGAGAGCGACGGTTGGGGGCAAAGCTTACATTTACGCTAAGGTTGCAACCCACTGTAAGTAAGCTGTCTTCCTCACCGTGTATATTTTGCGGTCTACACGGTGAGCAACGCAGCACCTTCCGTGCCAATGAGCGGTGGCTCAATGCCCTCTGTGATAGGCCTCCCGAGGTACGACAGGCCTTGTGCCTTACCTCAACAAGCCCGTGGCGGCACCGACGTAATACTTGCGACCCCGCACTAGGGTGCCTATCCACATGTTTGGTTCATAATTTTCTTAATAAAATCTTGTTTCTATCTCTCCCTCTCTCCCCGTGTATACAATCAGTGTTCACAAAGTGGAGTTTCTTGAACCGGTACACGCGAGCGCTAGGGACGCTTATAAACTAAATACTTATAAATTACGTATGTATGCCCTACACATACGCTAGACGCAATCATATGCACACTACAGTAATACACTCTACGCTACCAGCGAACTATATAACAACAAACCTGTTAGCTAAAACATTCAAGAGATCGAAAATAAGAAGGAAAAAAACGAAAAGAAATCAAATGCGAGGGGGTGTAGCACGGGTAGTCATGTAACTTGTTTCTTTTCCTGATCTCAGTATGGCGCTGCAGGAAATTACAATTGCGTTTAGAAAAAGTTCATTTCATCAGAGGACGCTACTAATATTTGAGTATAGTCTCGTAATCAGGCATAGCTATAATTGCGGGCCGTCAGTGCTGTTGGAGCCAAATTATTAAGAGCACAGCCAGCTTAAGTCATCCTGGAAGGCCGCCATGCCTGCTCGGGGTACAGTGCAAAGTTCTGCGGCCAACCTGAAAAGATTTATTCACAACTTATACTATGAAATCTACCGAGAAAAATGTATAATATTTCCATTTTATCTTTTAAGCAAGCAACCGCAAGACAATGAAAATGCCTGAATTGGTGCCGTTTAACCCTTACAGGCCCATTGATTCCAATCGTAATCAATTTTCTAGGTCACTCAGCAAGCACCTGGTAAAGATAAAGCGTTGCTCTTTCTTAAGAGCTCATATTTAGCATCTCCTCTACATATGGTGCCAATCTGGTACAGATAGAATCATACTTGTCTAGAGCAGTCAAGCGGCCGGCTGGAAACTGCAACAGCGCTGCGTACTTGCAGTCGCTGGGTTCGAGATATGTTGGGTGCAAGCGCCAAAAGACTGCACGCGGCATGTGCACTTCAGCCTAGCTGCGACGCCAGCCTGTAAATTTGGTCATAACAGATAGTCAGTTTTGTTATTTTCTTTTGCTTCACCTTTTTTTTGGTTTTTGCTTGTTGTCGCTTGTGGAAAGACCACTCTCTGTGATAAGCGTGGATGTGCACCGGAATGCATGCACTGTAGCTGAGAACTACACATGATTCAAGATAAAAAATGGCATCGGCGTCTCGGTGAATGGTGACGTCAACGCCAACGGCGAATGCCCAAATGACGAATGACGCGAAGTAAAACCAATTATTTGCGATGGCGCCACGGCTAACGAAGGAAGAGCGGCTAGCGATCGCAATATTGAGGCGTAAAATGACCCATAGAGCTATTTGTGATGTGACAGGATGCGCAATGGGGACTGTGAGCAAAGTCTTAAAGGCGTACCGTAAAACAGGTCGCATTGAAGACGCTCCACGTGGTCGCCCTGAAAGGGCCACGTCGCCTCAGGAAGACCTACTGATTGTGGCCGCATCTGCAGTAGGCCCCTTTCTATGTGCGAAGCAGATCAGGGATGAGCACGGCTTTACAAGTGTCAGCCTGCCAACAATAAGACAGAGCCTCCACGAAGCTGGCATTCACAGTAGGGCTGCGTGCGAAAAAACTTTCCTGGAAGAATCCACCAGAAGGGCTCGTGTTGAATTTATTTCCACATGCAAGTCGTGGAATCCAGACAACTGGCGTGCCCTTCTCTTTACCGACGAAGCGTCTTTTTGGACCCTGTGGGACGTTCAGAGAATGGTATGGCGACCCGAAAGGTGTCGGTATGTTGGCGAAAATTGCTGTAGGTGCTTATATCCTTGATGAGATCGTTTTTTTGTGTGTGTGCGTTATGTCTACAAGATCCAGCCGTGAAATTTTTGCTATCAGCAGTACGAAATAAAGAAAACCAATTAATTTTGCGTGTATTTTTTACTCGCTCAAAGGTGGTGCATTACCATTTGCAGTTACACGTCGGCTTCTTATTCTTTCATCTACGTCTAAGGGTTATGTATTAGCCGCCGACGTGGTACTCTGTTCTCCGTTTTACAAATTACGTCCGGCCTATTCACGTGGCATAAGCAGCATCCCGTAGACGAGACAGCCAGTGCAGTGCAGCCGATAGTGCCACATTCAGTTCGCTTCATCACAGTAAGCATGAAAGCCTCGTTTATTCCGCTCTCCGCCGACAGGGTTCGACTAATTTATGTGTTCGTCACCGTGTTTCGTTACAGAGGATTTTCACATTTGTGCTGCAGGTTCGATGATCGATACATATATAATGCCTGTTCCAGTGGCCGCACATCCGTCCATGTGTGGGGTGCGGTCAGCTACACAGGCCTCGGACCATTTCACCGTTCAACAGGCCGAATGACGTCCGATGACTACATGGGCATCCTACAATTTACATTGCTCCCGTAAGTCCTTGATGACCCATTTCCCGATGGCCTTTTGTGGCTTCAGCAAGATGGGGTGTCGGTACACACTGTCAGGCGCGTCAAAGACTTGCTTGATAAACTAGCCGTCTCCCCATTTGAATGGCCGGACCTCAACATAATTATGAATGTTTGGGGCCTAATAGAAACAAATTTGAGCAGAAGGACCGGGATAACAACTGCTACAGCCGAGGAACTCTGGGCAGCTATTCAAGAGGAGTGGACGCGAGTTCTTCAACTTCCTCATTACGTGAATTCGCTCTATGATTCTCTACCTAGTAGGATCGCCTTTGTGACCGAAAGCCGAGGAGCACCGATTGATTTTTGAGTCCATGCGTTGCAGTTGTGCTCTCATAGGTTAATTTTTGCTTCACCAGAATAAATTAACGTGTTATTGTACTTTCGTTTATTTTTTCCTAAGGCATTGAATAAATCATGTGTGGCACACCCGCTTGAAACACTACCTCATTTATGGCTGCTGAACTATTCATTTAATTGAAGTGGCAGCCCGATACATTTTCAAGATAGCAAATTGATTACCGTCTTTAATCATGCTACGTTAGAAGAAATCTTCACCTGAAGGTGAACTTCGTCTTCCCCATTCAGCCCTCTGAAACACCAGGATGCTTTCATCAAGTTAGACATTCAGTATTTAGAAACACAAGTACCTACTATCCTGCTGGCTTTCCGCGGTATAGAAAAGAATTTAGCATCAGGTGTTCTAATTGGTGTTCTAATTCAAAGCTCGGTAAGGTGCAATATCATTCACTTTCTTAGTGTCCACATATGCGGCAATCTTTAAAAAAAGGAAGAAAAACATGGCTTGCATTATTGATGCTGGACTGTTCTTTGCGACTGCTTTCTGCCTGCTACCCGGCGACGTTCGATAAACACCCTTCGAAGATAAAAAACCTCATGCTATTATGCACGTTTCATAAGGCTAAGCTTCTCGTTACTGTTTCTGGTGTTTTACCATTTTTTTCATATGTTGCGTTAAACGTCTTCTCAAGTTGCTGTGCTTTTTTCTGAGTGTTAAAGCAAAAATGAATAGCTTAAATGCTACTAGTCTTTCGGCTTCAAAAAGATACCAATCTATTAGGGCAATCGTGTTTCATTTTTTGCTCTTTTATCAGCTGCGGCGGCGGCGGCTGCACGTGACAAAGGAGGCAGCAAATAAGCGCAGATGCCGCCCACCCTTGTTCGTGAAAAAATTTTGTGGCCGATAACAGAAATGGCCGGGAGCAGTCATTCAGCATACGGGCTTTTGGCGCTTGCATCCAACATATCTCGAACCCAGCGACTGCCGGTAAGCGGCGCTTTTGCAGCTCGCAGCTCGACTGTTCTAGACAAGTATGATTCAAAACTGTGATCTGTACATACAACAAAGTAAGGACAAAAAAATGCCCCCACCTCCCCGATGGGAATCGTGAGGAAATGCGAATGCATTTCTTACGCCGAGAGAGGGTACCGTTGCCGTCAGACATTCGCCTTCACGGACTTCTGCCATCGCCTCGAGAGGCGCCCAGCCAGCGAACGGTCGAAAGTGAGGCGCGAGCGGACGAGAGAGTGGGGCGCGGGAAGGAGAGAGAGCGAACGGCGAAACAAGGAGCGGCGAAGCACTGCACCTACCCTCTCCTACAATATCTTGCACCCCACGCTCCGGTTGCTAGGGGCGAGGATAAGCGCCCGCGCCCGCAACTGTTGCTATGGGAGAGGGCGCCGCGGACCACGCCGGACGCCTCACATAGCCTGACTAAGAAATGCATTCGCATTTAAAAAAAATACAGAAGCGGTCATGCTGTTCGCGCATTTCACTGAGGCAGCTTCTTTTTCCACCATGCAGAGATAAGGCACTTATTTTAGTTTTGCGTTGGAAATATGATAGTTGGCTATTGGACATTTCGCTATCCCATCTTATTTACTGATCATGTAATAAATTAGGTAATATAACGGAAATATTTTTGAATAATAATTATTTTTAAAATAATTTGGACATTATTTATTGTTCATTGAAAAGTGTGAGCAAAGATTTCTTTCTTCTTGAGGAAAAACTGTAATGTTGACTTTCTTTTTTCATTTTTTTTGGACTACTATGGTCATGCACATCCCCAAATTGAAAACCAGTTGCTTACATTAAAATTATTTATTATGGGATTGAAAGGGTTAAATGTCTGCTTCGAATTCCTCACCAAGCAAGGTGAAGGTTCTAACAAAAGAAGCTGCATCGCCATATCGAGAATGAATGAATGAATGAATGAATGAATGAATGAATGAATGTATGAATACAAAGACTTTAGGGAACCTTAATGTTCCGTTTGAGTGTACTTAACGTCCCTAGCCACTGAATTTGGTGAACGTTCGGTTCTTTTGGGTAGATGTTAGAATGAAATAGGACTGCGCTGCAGCGGGTGTGTGCCATCTAGACGGTGTATCCGCTGTTAAACTGTCTGCTCTTTCAATGTCATAATTCAATTGTATTCAGCGCACTCGACGAGCTTCGGCAACGCACAGTCCGCACTGCTGAAGCGGATAGCAGAGGCGATGAAGATTGAAGAATGAAGTGTGCGGTTAATGTGCTCCGCTAGGTGCCTCAGCGACTCCACCTGTTCAAGAAAAACAGTCAGCTGTTTCAATGAACTCATTCAGGTAATTTTGATTCATTATCCTGACAATTATTTGGACCTTTCCTTAACTTAACCTATGATTCGATATAATATGTATTCCAAGAAGCAGTTGACTTGGACAATTACCCGTGTTTATGGGTTTGGTTTAGTGGGGCTTCACAACATTCCAGCCAGCGCTAAACTCCAGGTGGCTGGGTGCGAATTCCAGTGTGCCGTTATGTGCACACGTGCAGTGGTCGAACCATGTGTTACGTGCGCCCAAGTGACACGGGCAGACCTGTCAAACTTAAAATATGCTGCGTCACCATACGGTTCGGATACCGCATGTGTACGATAAATGTTGCTCAGTCGCCGCCACAAGGCGATTGTGAAAGAGACGGGCTCCGTCCCCGTAGTGGCTGCCCATGGCGATGTTGTAGCCTAGATTATCCAACGATAGCCGTCTTTAGCGTTTTCAAGCGAAGCTGGTATTGTCTCAGCTTTGCAGCTAGTGATGGTGGTCTTCTGAAAAAAATTAGATGACGCTTGAGCGCCGCTTTCAAGAGTAGAACGCGATAGCGTATCGCCTTCCCAACTGGCACCCTGGCTTCCCTTCTCGGTGGAGAACTAAACCAAGGCGCAAGGAAAGCCAGAGTGCGGACGCCCTCCGTGTCCGACATCCATGAATGCGGCGCGACGAAACACTGCCATACGGTCACACGGCGGATCGATGCCATTTCAAAGCGTGGACCTGGGCCCTTTGATCCATCTCGCGGGTGTTGTGTCAACCCACTGTTGAGCATTCGAGATGTGCGCCCCACCAACACGAAATGGTGCATATAAATAGCTCGGAGTTATTAAGCGCGAAGATGTATATGAAGTGGCGAGTGGCTAAACGCATCGCGTCACGGAGCGAGGGGTCGCACGTTCACATACCCGGCACACTTCGAAGATTTTTTTATTTCTTTACTTGCATCTACCTGAAATATTGACTAAGGAAAGCATCGATTTCTCGCTCACCACTAAAGACGACGCCGACACCAACACTGAAACTTCTGCGAAACGAGCTGGTTAACGCAGTCGCGTTAAAACCCACAGCCGCTGAGAAAAAAAAAAGCACGCACTGGCCCGCACACTCAAATCCTTCCTTCCCCAAAGCCGGCGTACACGAAGGAATAAAACCCACAGGGTCCCGAATGCATTCGTCTTAGACGACTGGAAAGCGAGAGCCATCTTCTTCTTGTAAGACGAAAGTGTTACATGCCGGGGTCAACGAAGAGCTCAAAGACGCGTCCAGGAAATACAACACTGAAATACAGAACGTGGGTGAACCCAGGTTAAGCGGTTCTATAGCTGCCAAACACTAATAGACATTGTGCAAGCTTTCAGACATCAATGTACAATAAAAAATCGACTACACTCCAGTAAAGACACGATTCGCTTTCCTGTTATACTGATTCCTGCGACGGAGAGATGAAGCAGGATTTTAACAACGAAACTGGGTAAGCCGACCTTTGAAACTTTCATGCCCGCAGAAAACCGCTTGGGTGCGTTGTGCCACAGGAATTTGTCCAGCCCAACTACCGAGTAGAGCAGGTGCAAGCTTCAAACTGAAACTGTGCTCGGTTAAGTGGAGCAGCTGAAACAAGAGGAGAAGAGGGAGCGATAAAAGAGGGCGACCGGTACGGCTGTGGACCTCCCATACCGCCTGCTAAGAAGAGAATTGGTGCAAATGAAGCCGTGCAGACAAATTTCAAGAGGTTTTTTTGTGATTGTTGCTTTATTTTTATTGCACGGCCGGTTCCCATGTGTGTTTACGCCCGTATGTCTAGCGATCGTGTTGCCGAGCTTCAATCTCTCTCAGGCACAAAGACACACAAAGGCACATGGCGCATGTTCATCCAAACGTACTGTTCATTTCAACCACGAACAGCTTAACCTAAGAACAAAAAACCAAAACTACAACTTGTCCCGTTTCTGATTCCGGTTCTTCACTGCTTTAGGTGTTCTCATTCAGTAGTTTTTTTTTCTATCTTCTCATCTTTCCTCATTCTTGTATCCCTTTTCTGTGATTTCGTTTATTTGTTTTTATAATTTGTTTATTGGTTTGCGCTTTACTATGTTTTATACTGCATATCTGTTTATTCCTTTTGAAATGTCACCCACTGTCCTTACTCTCATTGACTATGGCACATTACTTGTTCAATGCTTTTTGTGAAAGCTGTTTATCAGTTATTTTCTTACTTGATTCGCATTAGTCATTATTAATATTATTATTAAGTCCATGAACTGCCAATTTACTTGTGTTATTCATTTTGTTATCATGTACAGGAGGTCCCAATTCAGTTTGTAACTCTAGGACCTCCTTCTATATATACTAATCATGTATTCTCTCCTTTCTTTGACGTGAAAACTAAAATGATTCTGATTCTGATTGCACTTGAGGCCTAAATAAAAGAAAGTTCAAAGGATCCCTGATGCAGTCACCTAAGGCGGCTGGAAGGCGAAAGCCACCTTCTATTTCTTCTCAATTGATGTATTTATTCTGCCCGGCCACCCTCCTGAAGCTTTCTCCACCAAACGTAGTTTTCCATTGCCTCCAGGATCGGAGACACCTCAACTGGTTTTGCACTGCCTCCGCTATCGATCAACCTTTTATCAAGCTACGAGGTCAGCGATATCCTCATTATGTGTCGTTACGTGGTGACGTCAAGAGATATGTAACGTCATGATGACGTCATATGGTGACATCATCACGTGATGATGATTTCTTGCATCACTTGTGTTGACGCCGCTGACGCGAAACGCTGCTCAATTTTCGCTTTTGATGAGGCGTCTAAGTCTTTCGCCTTTATAATAAAGAAAAAATCGAATGAATGCCAATAGCAGTACAGAACAGAAAGCCAGCTTCGAGAAGCAGCCTCGATAATTCTAGTTTCCGTCGCTCGGACGGTCTCGCAACCACTAAAGTACTACTGAGCATGGTTCATTTTGAGTTAATTTCAACACAGCTCATTTCAATCTTGCTCACTCTGACTCATCACTACATTTGACACAGGGACAGCCAGGTGGTTTGACTTAGCAGATTCAAATTCAGGCAGGCTCTCTTGGCATGCAGGTCACAAGTTCCCCAGGACTTGTTGCGAATCGAGTATAATAAACAACCTTTAACGCTACCTTTATTTAAAGATTGCGGATATTAGTACAAACCATACTGGAAGGTTTTTGACTTCCTCAGGGTAAAAAGACTTTTAACAAACAAATATTTGTGACGCGCAATCTAGAGATTAGTAGAAGCTAATTGCTTATTGGTAGGATGCCCTAAAAGAAACATAAATAACAAGGATGTTCCCTCTGTGTTTCGTGCATGGTTGGACGAGTACATCCTGCTCACCCGTGATAACTTTTCAGTGCTGTGCGCACACGCTTCACCACAGAATATCGTTATTTATTTATGCCTCTGTGTGGTATGAAGGCCTACCTTTTATATAGACGTGGGGGAAGCAAATGTGTGCGAGAGCAAAACTACATCATATGTAATTGCATTTTTAAGTGCTATTTACGTCAACACACAGCAAGCGTTGCTGTAATGCTCTTAACATCTAGAGTTACAAGTCGGCCCACCAAATCTGTCCATCGGTGTATCGTAGGACCAAGGAAAAATCCTGGTCAATATCATAGTTAAAGCAGTACTATGAGCGTCAAATGAAAGCCGAACAGCGGAGCGCGTGCGACCGGCACTGTTAACAATATAGTGCGCGCCGTCCTGTCATCACCACTGACAGGCGCGCTCATCCGGTGTGGCAGCACTGCGCGATCCCCCTGTAGTGCGTTATCTTCCCTTCTGTTCCAGTTTTCGCATGGTGAGAGCGGTGGCCGGCGTGAGCGTGCCAAGCGCTTTTCGTCGTATCGCTCGCAGTTCTGCGCTTTTACTCCAGCGCTGCAATGCAATCAGCGTCGGGGCACGATAAAAAGAAAAGATAAATGTAATCACTTTGTGGTTGATTTCAAGCTATCGTCTTTTCTTGTTCAGCAGCACTGCCTTTGGTTTACTTGCACCGTTTCTTTTGCTTCTAGAGATTCAGCCGGAAACGATTAAATTAACCTAAAAATGCCGAGTGTTTCCTTCGAAAAGAGAACACGCATTGTTTCTCTTTACCGGCATGACGTGAGCCAGCGTCAAACTGCCGCCATTATGAATCGTCCTTTGTGTGCTCTTAATAGAATTTGCCAGGCATTGCAGGAAGAAGGACGCCTCTGTAACCTTCCCCGTGGAGACAGGCAGCGCGTGACGGACAATGCGAAGGACCTGCTTATCAAACAAGCAGCAAAAGAGGCACTGTTCATCACGGCTCGAGAGATCAAAGAAATACTTAAACCTGTCCGCCCGCATGTCAACGATCAGACGTTAAGGCATGCACGGGAGTGCAAAAACAGACGTCCTTGTCTCGGCGGGTGATCACGTAGCGAGCTATGTTTACACAGAAAACACACGCTCTCTCAAACGGAAACTGCGACTGGGCACTACAAAACCATCTCCAAAAAATCAGCCCTCGCGCGCTCGAGCAAACAAACTTTGCAGCCGTGATGAGTGGGTCGGTATCTACTTACTGAAATAGAAAAAAAAACGAGATGCTTTTTTGTGTCAGTGCTCCTTTAAGTTGACCTTTGTTTCGAAGATTAATTATAGTGTTCACAACCTCCGTGTCACGACTTCACGCAGCAGTTAACTTTAATGTCGAGATGTTCACCAGACATATTCATTCTTTTTTTCGTATCTTGCCCAGACGCCAACAGCGCGACAATACTGAAGCGCAGCGCCGCAACACGTATCGTGCCCAGACGTTGACAGCGCCTAATGCTGAAGCGGAGCGCTGCAACTAAACCAACCACAAGCGATCGGCGCGCCCATGCCGGCAACCGTAGTAGCTGCGAGCGATACACCACGATGCGCAGGTTTGCCGATCGAATGCATGAATGTTCCAGAATTTTCGCTTCTGTTTTTAACACGAAAGTGTTTTAAGCCGGGGTCCACCATGTACATCCGTCACGTATATGACGTCGATAAAATGGACGCCAACGGGTGAGAAAGAAAAAAACCAAGAAAAAGATACCCCGCTGGGAATCGAACCCACGACGCTGCGGCCGCGACGCCAAGCGCCCGACGCCCTACCGACTAAGCTAAGTCGGGAGATGCTAGACACGGCGCGAACGCGCTTTATATCTTTCACACATTCTCTTTCGCGGCGGGCGGAGGTAAAGTCCCTGGATATTTTTGGGAAAGTACCGTCCTTCTTTTAACCGAGCCGCCACGCCGAGCACCCTCCTCTCCCGCCTTCCACCTCCCCACTTCACGGGCCGTCGCCTGGGAAACGCGCGCGTTATCTGCGTGACATAGCATTCTTGATAGGAAAGTGGCGCGAGCCGGGTTATAGTGCCGGCGCCCGCACGGTGGTCGTTTGGGAGAGGAGATGGATACGGTTTGGACACTTGGGAGAGGAGGGTTGGACACTTGGGAGAGGATATGGAGGAGAGTGTCGCTACTTTCTATATATTAAGGGACTTTAGGCGGAGGGGGGTGGTGCTGCCGTCTGTGAGAGGTGAAAAGAAGTAATGCTTCACGATCGACACTTACTAACGCTTACTCCGAGATTGCACGCTATACCGGAGGTCATGGTTAAAGCGTCTCGATACCAGAGAGGTAGACTGGCCGCGCTGGCGTCGCCGAGGCATCCTTGACGAAGTTACGTTCTTTGCCTTTGGCTTCGTGTTAGCGTGCGTCGGCTCATCGGAGTAGTGCAGCTTCCACGTGCACCAACGGGATTTCTCCGCGGCCGACTGCTTCAATTGCGAGAGCACCGACTAACAAAACTGCTGCAATATGCGTTGCAGAAAGGACGCGATTTCTACGGGCGAATGTCGTGCCTTGGTGGAGCGAGAGCTGCGCCTGCGAGACAGAGGCCAGCGGGACGCACGCGTTTGCGGCTCAGGCTACGAACCTCTACCTCCCGTGTTGCTGAAGGGCAGTGTGTGTTTCGTATGCATGAGCGCAGGCGTCGGCTACCCATTATTAGAAAGCGCACACCGTGCCGTTTCTCTCCTTAATAGACGACACTTTGAAGAAGTGCATACCGGGTACCAGTGCTGATTATGAGCTTGTTGATATCATCCTTACGCGGGATTCACGATTCGCTGTGTTCAAATATATGTTCACACCGTCAGCTACCAGAACGGTTTAATCATGATCATGGGCGTTAGTCTTCGCGACAGAGACATGCTGACAACATGAGTGCATCCACGTCAAACGGTGCTATAGCTGCCAAACACGAATAGACATTGTACGAGCTCTCATATATCACTACACAATGAGCACTACTTCTGTGAAAATAGGTTTCACATTCGTGTTATACCGATTCCTATGACGGAGGGATCAGCCATGTTTTTTATTGCGATAGCAATTATATGGACAGTCTCGGCTGGATTTTGCCGTCGCCGTCGCCGCCGTCATGCGCCGTATATGTATAAGTATGTATATATATATAAAAGCCCCAAAGAAAAATAATTCAGAAAAATGCTTCCGAAGCGCGGAATCGAACCAGGGACCTCGTCCTCCGCAGCGAGTGGCGCTAGCCACTACGCCACGAAACGCAGATGCTCCACGTAGGTAACGGCGAGCGTTATATACACACCCTTTACCGCTGGACGGGCTCGGAGACGGCTGCGCTGATAAGCGTTTCTTCATTACCAGAGAGATGGCGTTAGGAGCGCGACAGGCGCATGTAAAAGTCGTCGGCGAGCTCGCTCGCTTCTTCTTATACTTGCGCAGGGAGAACCTTGCCCTTCCGCTGTCTGCTCGCGCGGTTTTCTTGTGCTGAGGGGAAGAGGGATGTTTCACGCTTTCACCGTGATGTCCGCGCTCATGTTACGGAGCGTACGAAAGCCACTCGAGCTCAAGTGACGCCGCTAAACGAACAAACAGAAGATGAGCGCGAACTATCAAGTGTCACAGCTCGACACTTGAAGCACGCTAGTTTCCTTCGCTGCTTCGGCCGCCTTTGCAACAGGAGCGCTGCTCAAACTGAGTATCCATTGGCGAGCCTCACTTCATATAGCATTAGTTTCTTGCTATCGCATTCATTGCTTCGGCCTTGCGGCGAAACTGTGACTTTTTTTTCTTCCTTTAAAAACTCCGAGGGGGAACACATAAAAAATCGCACTTCAGTGGGGTGGCGCTGTGCTACCAAACCGGATGTGTGGGGCTGTCTGCGCTGGACGGCGCGCACTATGCTGTTTGTAAGGCTTTTGGCACGCGTTCCGCTGTTCGGCTTTCATTTGACGCTGATAGTACATGGTAAGCAGAGGACGGGGGGTAAAAGAGGCTTCTATTGCGATAGCAATTATATGACGAGTGTCGACGGGTTTTTGGTGTCGCCGTCATGTCCCGAATAAAGTCCAAATTTCCGTCGCTCGGAGGGCGCATGCGATAACATTACCCCACTAGGAGGCCTGCCGTCGAAGCACGAAGGAAACGCCCCGCCCTTTTGAACGAGCATGAAAAGACGTAAGGGGGGAGGGTCGCTCGAGCAGCAACATTGAACTTTGATTCTAAGGGCGCGGTCAGGTAGTGCATGCGCACAATTTGGAATGAACATTTCCGCAAACAGCAGCGCCGCGATGGCTTCTGGCGGGTGCGCAAGGCACCGTAGGGGAGAAGAGCGAGCCGCGCATAGTCCAATATTCTTACTACTGTGTGCTCGCGCGCCGAGGTTAATTATTGTTCCACGTGGTTGCTACAGACTTGTCCTTGTGACATAATTCCGTGAAGACTAAGAGGCAGACTGACGTGCTATGCTCCACATGGTGAAAACAACACGATGATATATGCGCATGTTTTATTCCACTACATCCGGAAAAATGAGATCAAGAGAAAACGTTGCGTCGGATACCGGCAAGGACGAGGGGGACGGTTCACACTTTGGCAACCCTCTGTGTACGATACTTTGTCAGCTTTGAAAAGTTCTGTAGCCTGAAATGCCTTGTTTCGTTGTGTCATGCTGCCGGCCTTCGTTGGCAAGTAAGACTGGCCTCTCTGAATGACGATGTAAAATTTCTAAATTGCTTTCTTCAAGCATATTACACAGCCTTTGACACAAAGGAGTCGTCGAAATTGCCGAGATATCGCAGCTTCAAAATAATTATGAAATGTTTGGAGAAAAATAAAAAGTTTCGCTGAGACATACATTGTACTCGGTGTGATGCGTAGACATAACTATGAATGACAGTGAATTTTTCTTTATTCTTACAATGCAAGAATTATAGCCAAAATACGACAGTTGAAGTTTAGGGAGGAGGTTGGCCATCTAAAACACGCAGGCTGTAGAAACCTGCCAATGAAGTGTAGAGAAAAGAAAGGCTATCAGAAACGTGCACAGTACAAAGCTGTACACCGCGCTGGGGTAGTAGTTACGGTGCTTGGCTGCTGACGCGACGGTCGCGGGTTCGATCCTAGCCGCGGCGATCGCATCTCGACGGAGGCGAAATGCAGGAGACCCGTGTACAGTGCGATATCAGTGCACGTTAAAGAACGCCGGATGGCCGAAATTTTCAGAGCCCTCCACTACGGCGTCCGTCATAATTATATCTTGGTGTTGGAACGGTAAGCTGCAGATATTATTGTTAATATTACACTACATAATTCTATCGTTGGGAGGATCGTACGTGCATTGTTCATTTCCGATATAAGCAGCGATTCGTTACAATTACAAGCCCGCTCTGCGCGAATGCGTTGCAAACAAGCTGTTTTCCGCAGCTACGCGCTCGATCCACTCAATGAAAGGCGTAAACTATTTGCAGAGTAATTATCTACATTGTTTCAGCTGTCCTGAGTTGCAACACATGACATGTGTTGCGAGATACTACGTGGTTTACTCCGTAGCCTACGAAATAAGCGCGATAAAAAAAAAAACGATTGATACCAGCATGATGGCGCCTTGAGAAGGCGTGTGAAGCGGCGAACCACGCACGTTACAAGCCGGAACGTACGGCTGAAGAAGACGACGTAGTTAGGCGCTGTTTTGCCCGTGATGCACAGCGCCGGCGCATGGTGGTACGAGCGACCTTTAGGAAAGGTCCATTGGACTGGCCATGTATGCAAATTCTCTCTGATTGGGACAGTGACGGCTGTGGGAGAAGAATACATTTGTTTCTAGTTTGTAAACCATTGTAGGTCAGCTGTGTTCCTCACTGTGTGTACAAATAATGGGTGTTCAGAAATAGTTTATTCCATTATAGGACGCTACGAACACTTCGAAACAGTGTATATACAACAACGACATTTATATACACAAATAAGTAAGCACAATATGCATGAAACGTTTTAACAAAAATGTCCAAACCCACAGGGTGTACCTAATACGTGCTTCTAAAAACTAGCATACACATCACAATATACGCAATGTACATGGCGATGCATACATACATTATACAGGACTTGGTGAATATGCAAGAAAATATGTGAAGCAGATGGTATCGTACAATTCACGTATATGTACAGTGTTAGCATGAAATGTGTATATATAAGAAGCCACACGCCTACGGGGACATGTACACGTAGAAATAATCAATACAAACACATTATATGCATTATTAAGTCAGTGTCTGATGACCTGGCTACAAGAACCAGGCCCGAATGAAACTAGCCGCATACGTTCATTACCTACCGAAAGGAAAGGGCACGACCACTGCTGCAGAAATTCCTCATCCCCAAGTAAGAACAATTCCTCCGACAAAAAAGGACAGCAGTTCGGAGCACAACCGTGCCAAAATCGGAAACAAAGCACGGCGACGGTGACATGCTTCGACAGCATCACACCTGTTATGCCACAAACAAAAAGCTTCCGCAGCAGTTAGAAGGCGTGCAAAGGGACTACGTGAGCAACGACCAATTCTGACGAAACGAATAACTCCTAGGCCAAGCAAAACCAGTCTTTACGGCTCTCCAAAATACCCTTGCACTTACACATTGCTAGAGCACATTCTGGTTGGACCCTTGTAGCGGACAGTTTGGACAATTGGAAGAGGTGACCATTCCCCGCCTCTCCAGTCTGTCTCCTGTTGGTAGTACACTCCATCCGAGACGCCACATAATGTCACGGAGATGGCCAGGCAGAAAGGATGCTGTTGTCGTGCTTAACCAGACACAACTCGAGCGTCATAGACGGGCTGGAGGAACCAGAGGGAGCAGCAGGGCCGGCGTTGTCTCTACGACACTGTGTTCTAGAATGTGTACATCAGGACAAACCTGCAGTACGTGGCGAGAGAATGCTACTGCATCGTAATAAAATAGGGGCACGGTAGGTACTTGCGGCACAGAGTTAACCCGTGCTCCCGGTAACAAATAGCATATCCTACTGCCTAAGAAACAGCAGGCAAGGTAACACTCGGGACACTGATCGCCGTGTAACAAACGAAGAAAGAATGGCAGAGCAAGCAGCCGGCAGTGAACAGATACGGGCGCGAAAGCGAATCCACTCCTGTTGCGTGGTTGTCGAAGCGCAGCATGGCAAACCAGCTCAGTTTCACCTGACGAGAAAAACGAGCCAAGGGATTGCAACGACCGAATTATTCGCAATGGGGGCTGTACGACATGAGGAATGTACCATGCACAGCCGCAAAAAACATAGGCTGGTATAAATACCCCCTTTCCGCCAGTGGTTAATCGTACTCGTGGGCTTCTCGAACGGGTCGTTTTACGTCGTCGAGAACTCAAACTCACACGGACGCTGATATGCCATAGCAGATATAATCAAGCCCGAGAATGCGAATAGAGTCGTTTTTTGAAGACCGAGAAAGGGACATAGGGAAATGTCAAGGGAACCAATGAGCAAATATCGACATTTTGAAACATTTATTGCAGCATCTGAAGTAAACCCATACTCAGCAAATTGCTACGATATAAAATGTCACCCTTCTTTAGATACAACGTGCCGTCATCGCCGAAAGCTGTCACCTTCACGGTACCACTTCCAGGCATTGGAAGGCCTCGAATGTATGGTTCATTAAGTAGTGAATGCACGAATGGTTCGAGAAGAAGCACATAAAGTACTTGAGACAGAGGACACCCTTTAGCGGACTCCACGGGTAACAGGAAATGGGGCAATTTCATGACCATCAAGAAACAGGGCGCTGTGTGTAGTTCTGTATGTGTAACGAAGTTTCGCGAGAAGCCAAACGCCGCCATTACGCTAAATATGTAGCTAGGCTCAATTCGACCGAATGCATTTTCTTGATTAAGTGAAACCAAGAGTCCACATGCTGATCTTTCCAACGTGTACAAAACAATATCACGCGCAACGAAGGTGAGATTATGAATTTCTCTTCCTGGAATCGAGCATGACCTGCTGATGTCCTATTAAGGAAGGCGTCAGGCTTCTCATACGCCGAGTGACAAGTGCTGCAGAAGTTTTGATATCTACGTTGAGAAGCGTAATTGGCATCCATTCCTATGGGCCGACTGACGATGGGTCATGTTTACGTATTAACACAATACGACCATCATGAATGCTATCTGGTAGATCAAAGTTCTCGAAGCAGCGGCATATAACATAACTGAAATTTCACTAATGTCCTCCAAAAGGTTAACTAGAACTCACGCTTCATGGAAGACAATGCATATTTCACCTCATCAACTGACGGACTTGCACAAAGTTTTGCAGCTACCTCTGATGGAACCTGAGGCAGCTCACTTAGCATTGTGAATGTATGGGCCGTGCCATAAAGCGTTGACATAGTCGTACGCATAGGCGTGCGCAGGGGGGGGGGCAAGGGGGCGAGAAGGGGGGGCGCAAAGGCAGCCGCATACATTGACATAATAGGGAGGGGGGCGCTGCGACGAATCTTCGCCCCCCCTGAAGGGGAACCCTGCGCACGCTTATGGTCGTACGAACCATGTTTTCAAAATGAGCTACGAAAACTGATTGATCACGCGCAGGTGGCATCGCCACGGGAAGGGCTCTGGCGGCCTGAGTTTCCAGGAGGACTCAACTGTCCGAGAAACGAGCTTCTCGCAAAGCAGATAACCTCGGGGTGAGCACATGGACTACGTCTCCAACGCCAAGCGGCCGCCGACAACGGCGATGCTGCAATATACGGCGTTGGAAACTGTCCCCGTAACTCACGCTGCCGTGCGCGCATCTATGGAGTTAGTCGATCCACTCGAAGAGCAATGCATAGCTTTGTGGCAGTGTCCGCTAGTTCTTCCGACATACGGCGTCTAAGAGCACGCCCTTCGACTGAGCAGTGTACGCGTCACTCCGCCTTGAGCGCGTCCCACGACTCTGAACCGGATCCGTACAGCGAGGAACGCAAGACTCTAGATAAACTGGAGCACGAACGCGTGCCATGCAGAACGCGGATGTCAAGCCATCATCGTCTCACTGAGGAAAAAAAGGCAAAATAAGCCTCTAGTACCACTTGTCGATGAACAGAGATATAAACATTCAATGATGGTAATGGTATCGCATCGGATCGCGACAGGTAAGAAGATAGCGCTCATGGGACGTAGAAGCGATTCAGCCTAGAGGTGTGCACGGGCTCCGGGTAGCCCGAAAGCCCGAGCCCGACCCGGCCCGCGGGCCGGGCTCGGGCGGGCCGACGTATTTTGACCTCGGGCCAGGGCCGGGCTCGGCCTACTTGGAGTTTTATCGGGCCGGGCTCGGGCCCGGCGCAAAGCCCGACTCAAGCCCGAAATATATAGAATGAGCGGGAATTGTTTTCCAGCACGCATACAGCGCCTTTTCCGCGACCGCCCTTTACCGCTTTTCCTTTTCATTCGCTACTTTAAACAAAAGGGGAGCAGGTAAAGCACTGCCTCTGTTGCACTCCGACAAACCGAGAAGTAACACCACCTGAGCTAGTGACGACGCCACGCGACTGTTCGCGTTAGATTTAAGGCCAAATCCCATATGAGTGAAAATGTACGCGACAGCGCGAGCGACCCGACGTAGATCGCCTTCGTGCAAGCTTACGCTTGCATGAGCATACCCCATACACGTGACGGCTTTGGCGAGCGAACTCTATTGTTGCTGGCATGAGGCCGTCTACTTGCTTGCTGTTTTTGCACGACAATTTGCAATCTGTGTAATCGAGACTGTTCCGTCGTGTGTCGTTTGATCACATTTGCTATGCTCAATAAAACGCCAAATTACCGGCAAACGATGTTTTGTTTTCGCAGCGAAGCTTCAAAAAGCCGGGCCGGGCCGGGCCGGGCCCAGGATTGTGTTTTCGTACGTCGTGCCGGGCCTGGCCGGCTCGCAGCCCTTTGCCGTCGGGCTCGGGCGGGCCTTCGACAAAGTTAGCGGGCCCGGGCCGGGCTCGGGCTCGGAAATACGGCCCGTGCACAGCTCTAATTCAGCCTACTAGACGATGAACCACGCCGCCAAGTCTAGGCATGTTATGGCCCTTGTAGTAGTACGTACGCATCTCTCCAGAAAAGTGCAGGACCAGGCGACGCAGCTCGCGCGCGTTCTAGTTAGATCGACTTCATCCCAGATCTTGCAGGTCAGGCCGCGTGTATAATGCACAGTTAAAATCTGCGGTGAGTACGACATGCCGACCGTCAAGAAAATACACGTCCAGGTCACGAAAAAAATAGAACGCATCTCCACGAAGTGGATGATGACGAGTGGGCAAAGCTAGGTCCTAAGGTCCTTAATGTCTACGTTGTAGTCGCCGACTAGTATTAAGGGTTTGTGCTTGCAGGAGGTTTATATTCTTCTCGCACAATTATGATTTATGCTGCTAGTGTACTGTTCAACAGTTTTTTTGTCCAGCATATATTACCCGAGCGTTGCCCCATATTATCTAAACTGAGTGACATAAAGTGACATAAAGAGTCGAAGAAAAAGCTAAGTCCTAAGGTCCATAATGTGTACGTTGAAGTCGCCGACTAGTGGAAAGGGTTTGTGCTTGCAGGTGTTTTATATAGTTTTGCCGCAATTATTATTGTTCTTTGTCTATTGTAAACTGTTTTTTTATTCCCATAGCAGCCTTCCGACTATAACAAAGGTTTTATAACCACCATGACAGCGGACAGTGAGCTTGCACAAAAAAATCTTAGTCATAAGGTCCGTAATGTCTACGTTGAAATCGCCAGCTGGTATCACGGGTTCGTGCTTCTATGTGTTTTATATTGTTCTGTCACAATTAGGATTGATATTTGTTTATTGTTAGAACTATTTTATGGAATTTTACGCGGTGCTGTGCCGTGGGCACGGACACCACACAACCTAAGATTCCAGACCCTGAGGTGCTTAGCGCCTAAAATCGTTATACATGGCTGCTTTAGCTGGCCATAAGAACAGAAAATGCGTAGCGTGAGTGACGATAGGACGCATTCGAAAGCCAGTACCCTACCTAACTAAAGTCCCCTTGATGCTCGAAAGTAGCGGCGCTTCTTTATCCACACCGCCGCACCCTCAGCGCGCCGTCAACCTCCTATTTCTTCACCCTCTCTTTCGCGGAGCCGGCGCATCCGCAACGCTCAATGGCTGCGACGCGCGATACCTCCCGGTCAGGTGACGCTCACGTCACGAGAAGCGAGCGCAAGCAAACTTCGCGCGCTTTCAGCTGCTCACGCACGCCATGAGCCCTCCAGGCGTCGACCCTCCAGGCGTGTGTGTACGGGTGTGTGCAGGTGTATGCGTCTTTGTATGTGTGCATATGTACGCCTGCGTTTGTATGTGCGTGTGCGCACGTGTTAACGTGTGAGTCGATGTGCTTGCGTTTGTGTATGTCTTCGCGGTGTTCGTGCGTGTAGGCACGTATGTGTGTATGTGCGCGCCTGCGCGTGCGTTGGTGTGTTTTCGCACGCGTGTATGTATTTGCGTGCGTGCCTGTATCGCGTGTGTATTATGTGCGTGTGTGCATGTATCGCATGTGCGTGCACGTGTGCATGTATGTGCGTGCATGTCTATCAATTGTGCATGTGCGTGCGTGTCTGTGTCGCTGTGTATGTGCGTGTGTGTCTGTATCGCGTGTGTATGTCTGTGCCTGCGTGACCGTATCGCGTGTGCATTTATGTGCGTGCGTGTATCGCCTGTATATGCGCGTGTGTATGTATGTATGTGCGTGCGTGCCTGTCTGTATCGCGTCTGCATGTATGTACGTGCGCGTCTGTTTCGCGTCTGTATGCGCGTAGTATATGTATGTATGTGCGCGTGTGTCTATATCGCGTGTGTAAGCGCATGTATGTCAATGCGTGGGTGTCTGTATCACGTGTGTACGCGCGTGTGCATGTGCGTGCGTGCCTGTATCGCGTGTGTATGATCGTGTGTATCTATGTGCGTGTGTGTATGCATGTGCGTGTCTTTATCACGTGTCTATGAGCGTGTGTGTGTGCCTACGTGCCTGTATCGTGTACGTGCGTGCGTGTCTGGCAGCGGCATTGACACAAAAAGGCTTCGGGCCCACTCATTTTGACCAATTCACTTTAAGTAAACCACCACATTTCTTCTTGGGTGCCTTCTTTGAGCTCATCAAGACCACAATTATGAAAAAAATTCTCGCCTATACTTTATGCTGGTTACATTATATGCGCTTAATACACCTCCGCGTTACGGACAGCCGAGGCGGCGACGGAGAGGTAAACCGCTCAGCCGCCAGTTGGTATACTCATTTTTTGCGAAGCGCTTACTTGCATTTATCGAAGCGCCTTAAATATATATATGTCCCTTTGTTCTATCGGACGCCCATTTTTGTCTAAACTATTGCTTAGGGGACAGGTTCTCATTTATTGCTTCAAGGGACCGATTAAACAAGCGCGCGCAGTGATTCTAATGCGACTGCGGCGAGCCAGTGGAGAGTTCAGCGTGCCGTGCGCAGCGCGCCGGCCAGGGGAGGGGAGAAATCCGAGGAGAATTGAGGAGGAAAACGCGCGCGCGGAGGAGAGTGTCGCTACTTTCTAGATTAAGGCGCTTTATACCTAACCCGTCATAGAAAACGTGATGATCACGCAAAAGAATCGCAGTCACCGTCCTTACTGTCATTGGAGCCAAGTGCGAAGGGCCACAGCTTGCTTAGTTTTCTTAAAGACCCCCACGCTTGATCAGGTTACAATGCAAAGTTGTACTGCCTATCTAAATTGCTTTAATATAGCGTATTCAGTAAAATCTGCTTGGAAAAATGAAATTATATCCGCATCTTAACCTTTACCCAAGCGACCCCAAGATAATGAGTGTCTGCTACGAATTGCTCACCAAGCTAGGCAAATGTTCAATGAAAAGAAGCTCCACAGCCATATGAATGAATGAATAAAAAATCACAGCATATCCACGGAGTGAATGATGATGAGTGGGCGAAGCTGCGGAGGTTCATCGGTAAACCGTGAATCTTCCGTGAATTCTGCCCAGTACATCATCACCGACGTGAGATCGGGCGCGTTTATACTAAAGGTTCGATGAGTTATGACGACTTGCAGCTCACTTTAATTTTACATGTGCGCTGTGAATTTTCATTGTTTAGAAAACCATTGCTTTAGAAAAATCTGGCGTCTTTCGTTAAGCAGCTGGCGTCTTTTCGTTTTGCTTTAGAAACATCTGGCGTTCTTTCGTTTTGCTTTTAGAAAACATCTGGCGTCTTTCGTTGGTTTATTTCATCAATCAACGGCGTTTTGAACAAAATTTTTATTGTTTAATCACGCACGGGAGAAATCTCACCAGGCACTACCTTGGAGGTAAACAATGGCTGCTAATGGGAATGAGAGACAGAAGAAGTCGGCTTTTAGCTAACACTTACACTTCTACTTCTACTAACGTTTCCTACTGGAACATGCCAATGGCTGCTAATGGGGAATGAGAGACAGAAGAATTCGACTTTTAGTTAACGCGCACGCTCCGAATTTTTTATTGTTCAACAACGCACAGGAAAAATCTCCCACCGGCACCACCTTGGAGGTCAAAGCGTAAGACTTGTTACGGACTACGACTACTACTACTACGACGACGACGACGACTACGAGGGACGAACGGGTGCCGCCTTAAGGAGCTTCGCCCCTAAAATACTTTAGGCAACAGTAATTTTCCCTTTGATGATATTAGAGTTAGAGAATCGGCGACCCAAGACGCTGGACCCCCAAGCGGTGTTGAGCAGCCTGCTCTTGGGTTCGGATGATCAGCAAAGTTTGAGAATTGGGCCAACGCAGGTTGCGTTGGGTCAAGCTCACGGAGCGCCACGCGTGACGAAATTTAATATCATGCGAGACGCGGGCCATGCTTAGAGTGACCTAGAATAGGGGGAGTGTCCAAAGCGCCGCGCGAATACATGGGAGGAGCGAGGTCCTTTTGCGGTGAACTCCCGCGCCGCGGCGCTGCCGTGCCGGACCCGTGGGCTTTCTCCGCGGCGGAAGCCGCGTCAAAGCGGCGAGCGTCTGCTACGCGCGTGATATTTTGGCCGCTATTAGCTAAAGTTGCGGAAATTTGGGCAATATTTATACTGCGTCATTGCAGCATAATACTGCAGCGACTCATCACACAGAGAACGCGTTTGTTAGTTTGTGTGTTGTGAAACGGGGATTTTGTATATATCCTTTCAGCTGGTTTGTCACCGCATTGGTCCACGCTTCCGTGGCTGTTTGAGGAACGCATCCTGCGTGCACTTCACAGTGAGAAAAGGCGCTTAACTTACTTTCGTGTGGAATGACGAACGTAAACTTGCTGCAGGAGAGAATAAACTAGAGATAACCAGGAGAACGCAGCACATATGCACGTATTAACTAGCTCATGCATGCTATTATTTGCATGCTATTATTATGCATCTGTTATTTCGTGCATTCAATTTGTTTTACAAGGCTGCCTCCGGCGCTCTGCTGTTTCAAGCCATTTCATGCGAAGCCGAATCTGTCAGTCGGCGTGGCCGCGGTACCAAAAGTAAAAAAATTACTCGCGTAACTCGCGTCTCACGCGGAGGGGCACGAATGTACGTATGCCCAACATGACCGATAGATCATGGCATCACTAACTTGACATGCTTGCCATTTGCGTAACGACTAACAATACTAATATGGTATTGTGGCGCGCAAACCCGCTTTCTGTAGCCAGAAATAATTCTGACGATGTGTGGTCTGACGATTTGTTTCCGTCAGGTTTTAAAAAGCGCGGTGGTCACCAATGTCGATGTCAACATGTTAAACTTACCCATACATTTTGGAGAACTGACCGCATAGGTAAAATGTATGCGAAAAAATTACATGAAAAAAATAACATGGCCCCTTATGCATTCGCCTAAGATGACTCGAAAACGAAAGCCATCTTTTTCGTCAGTCGATGCATTGATGCTCCCTCGTCCCTCTCCGAAAGCTTTCTGCACATAACGTGGTTTCGGACTGCCCACAAGATCGAAGGCATTGCAAGCTTTCTGCACCTCACCTGCTTTTACATTGCCTTCGTGATCGGCCCCCGATCACGGAGACAATGCAAAGCGACCATGTCGTGTGATGCCGTCAACCTATGACGTCACGTTGAATGACGTCATAGTGACGTCACAAGTGCTGTCGACGTCATCGCGTGATGATTTTGTGCATCACTCGTGTTGACTACGCGGGACGCCGACGGTCAATTTTCGTGTTTGATGAGGCATCTGAGGCTTTAGCCTTTAAAAAGAGACAAACCAAAGAAAATGAAACGATAACAATGCAACATCCTAACTTCACGTCACGAGCTTCACTTCACGTTACGAGCGATCGCCTCGAAACAAACGTGATTCTCAGTTCAGAGCAGCTGATTGCACGCGTCTGCGGGACAAAAGAGGCCTGCTTTACCCATCTGGTCATCTCTTTATACTTATTCAAGAGATGAGCAGACTCGCTATTTAAGTACTCCGGAGCTTCAGCACGAAATTGTGGTGGACGCTATATTGAGTTCATCAGGAAAAAGCGGGAAATTGCGGTCGGGTGCCCTTTTGGCGCGCACTCAAATGCCGCGGAAAAAGTTGTATTTTATGTAACTACTCGCCCACATCTTTTTGTAGTCTCTGAACCGGGTGAAGGCTAACCTCCGAGAACCATGAAAACATCTGAAGTTGAGAGTGAGTTGTTTGAAACTGTTTTCATTTCGTATGGTGAAGGCTTGAAGCAATGCACTCATCTCGCTCGAAGGTTTCATACTGACGTTCAGCGATCCATTGCAACATGCGGCTAGGTACAAAAGGTATCTCTGCATTTGAAGAATTTTCTGAAGTGATTGAGATATTACACTTCTATTTGTCAATTTCTTGCCGTATTTTCGTTTCGGCAGCTTGTACAGCAAGAATGGGGGGATTTGTAACTTTGTTTCGTGATATCTGGATATTTGTAAAGGATTTTCTATATTACGCCTTTTATACAAAAACTTGGTGGAATAAGGTTAGTTTACCTGGCATTGCTTTTCTTTCAAATGTTTGCGGACGGTGAGCCTTGTTGTACGCTACCTCAGAAGCAAAAATAAGCCAACAGCATTGCAGTCGTATGGCCGTCTCTACTCCCTTTTTCCTTTTTTTTTGCTTCCCTTGCGTCTTCCCGGTGTGCTCTGTCCATAATAAAGTGCTAGTGGAGGCTAATTAATTGTCGAATAAAGCGGTGTGCATATGGCTAGCAAACCAGTGGCGACCATGAGTAAAAAGCTCGTAGTGTGAAGCGGTCACTGCGCGCAAGTATTTCAGCTGACTGCGCGTGCAATTTACTTTTTTTATTACTCTTAAATCGTGCATGCGGGATGCTATTGCCCGATTACTCATGCGAATAGGGGTTTTTTTTTCGTTCTTTGCTTGTGCGTGTGCGTTTTGCGCGTTTTTACACACGCGCCAACGTTCTCGAACTCTGTAACCGCAACTAGGCCACGCTGATGCCGCTTGACACATGATTGTTTGCATTCTGTTGTTGCCCCAGCACTAACACAACGCTTAAAGATGGATAAGCTCCATTCCGCACCCCATCATAAAAGCTAAGTAGACTTCAAGTGCCCTGTGTGGAAACACGGCGCAAAAAAATTGAAGGACCCTTAAGCTTCGCCTTTAAGAGTTGAACGCGACAGCGAAATCCGGCCCCTAGTGCGCACTTCAACCACTAAGTGCATACTCATTAATCTGTATTGTTATACACACACGCACACAGATACACATGTGTCATAGAGTTTCCTAAAATTAACTAGAGGGGACTCTGGCGCTGCGATCGTTCAGCCACCATAGGAATGATGGGTAGTACACGGATTTGCCTAGTCTTCGTACTTGTGGGCTTCGAACGCACTTGTGGCTTTGTTTAGTGCTATGTTTTGGTTTTCTTTCGGATAAAAGAATGGATTGTTGAACTTCACGACCACATTTGAATCGGTGAGCCTAAAGAAGTTAAAGTGGTGAAGTGAAACTGCTGACTTTTGTTGAACTTCGTTTTGCGACAAAGCGGATGCAGGCGACGCGGAGCCAAACGGAGCCGAAAGAATGAAGTTTAGACAAATCCGTGTACTACCCATCATTCCCATGCTGGTTGAATCGCCATGCGTTGCAGCTCCCATAGACACTAGCGCCAGAGTTCCCTCTAGTAAGTATTGTATGAAACTCTATGACATGTGTGCGCGCGCGCAAATGGTAGAGGGTTTCGATCTAAAACAAGCATGGCATGCCCTCCAAGATGCACGCCGCACGCTTGCCATCTCGGAGGCCATAAAGAGTCGAGACATATTTCTTACAATGCCTCACAGATAGCAGCACATTATCTAGCGTTTGCTGTTTGCTTGATCAACGCCTCCTCTAGAAAGCCAGCGTTGGCTTGATATGTTTTCCGCTAGATGGACATAGTTGTCCATTTTTAGAGCTGTTTGAAAGTTCGTGTGTGTTTTTAGCGGCGATGGCTGCACTATCCCGGCCTTTTTCGACGTAGTTTGATGGTCTCGCCAATGCGCCTACAAATCGCCGAGTGGGCTCGTTTTTGTCGTGACACCTGCCGAACAAAATGCGTTAGACAGACTCCTTCACTACATGACATTTATGTAGTGTTTTTTTGTGAAACAGCTGCAAGTAACATCGTGGCTTTGTGGTAGGACACCTGCTTGCCACGCGAACAGCCCGGGTTCGATCCTCAATGGGACCGAAGATTTTATTCTTTATTTATTTGCTTCTTTCTCGATTTTTCGCTCACGGATGAATTTTCGCTCACAACCAACGGTGCCGACACCGACACCGGAATTTCTGCGACACGAGCTCTCTAACGCTATCGCGTTAAAACTACCGCGCGTAGCAGACGCCCCTCGCTTTCCGCGCGCTTCCCGAGCGCGGAAAGCTCACGGGTCCGGCGCAGCAGCGGCGCGGCGCGGGAGTTCACGGCAAAAGGCCCACGCGGGAGCCGGCGCTTTGGACACTCCCCCTATTCTAGGTCACTCTAGCCATGCTGCGCCGTGGCCCGTGCTGCGTCTTTCTTCTCGCTGGTCACCCAAGACGCCTTGGGGCCCCACGCTAGTTGTCAATTTTTGCGTCTCGGGTCAACACGAGCGCATGAGCCCAATAGAGGCTTTGGTTCTGCGCATGCGCCCTGGCGGCGCGCATGCTTCTTGGGTCCCCAAGCTCTTTGGGACCCCATTTCTCAAACTCTCTATTAGATGCAAAGCAGCTTCTGAATTGGGCTTTGTCCGTAGTTCTATTGGCGACCGTCCGCTTTCTAAAGCCTACCATAGCCATCTGTAATATATTAAGCGCGCGCTCGCGCCAGGAAGAAGTCTTCTTCGTCTTGTTCTTCGACCGCCTTGATGATACGTGCAGAGCACTTTAGGGGCCCGGGCTGCTGTATGCTGTCCTAGCTTGGCTTAACGCAGACAAAAACACGTGTGCTGGCACGCGCTAATGCGTTCGGGCCTTTGTAAGGGGCTGGGTAAGACACTGTGGCCTCTCCCCCTACACTCTCAGCAATCATGTGATGTCGTCGGCGAACGAGATTCTGCAGACGCGCGATGAACCCGCGTGGCGTGCTCCAACAGAGTTCGGGGCGAGTAACAGCTACAGCAACTATAGTGAATTCATGGTGTGCTCCACATGCAAGGAGGAGTTTACATCGGACAAGGTGCCCGTGATGAATGAAACTTTAAGTGGACCCATTCGCTCCTTCGCATCCCCACATGCTTCCCTTGAGTGGGAGATGGTGAAATTTTTAATACCGCCAGCCCGGAGCGTTTCGCGAACTTTTGGTTCAGTCGGATGCACAATTGGTTGCATGCACAAATGCCACCGTAAATTTGAATTGTCCAATGTACGTCTCAGCAGCACAAAGCTATTTCTACATTCGTTATGACACTTTTATGAGTATATAGACGTCACTGATGCACAAAGCTCTCTTTGACTCGGAGCTCCCACAGTGAAATACATCGGTCAATTACTCGTGGAGCAGGCGGTTAAAAGTTAAAGTTCTGTAACAAATGAAATAGAACGCTGTCCGTACCTTTCGCTGCGTGGCTGGAACTACTTGTACAATGGATCTGCTGTCAAATGTGCGATTTAAACAAGGTATGAGTAATCGAATTTATTCATCATTTCTTAGGAACTCTGGAGTTTTATATGCGAATAGGACGATATAAGATTACGAGGTGCATCGTTATGGGAAATTTTCTATTAATTTCGACGGCGTGTCTTTTATGTGCACGTAAATATAAGTGAAGGAGCGGGTTTGTACTTCTCATTTATCAAAGCGCAGTAGCCGCTCCTAGATTACATTATTCATGTGAGTTTACCAGTGCCACACTGAAGCAAGGTGCTTATTCCGTTAAGTAATCTGTTTATGTATCAGGCGTTACACAGATGCAGAAACTATGTTTCGAACTAGCGTTGACTTTTGCGCCCAGCAATGTTCGTAAACAAAACGAGGGAATGTGCAAGGAATCGATGTGCTGTATACCGATAGGAAGGTTGAAGAAGAAAAACGGCAGATCCCATGACTTTTTGGAATCGGTCTCATGATAAGCAGTCAGCGAGTAGTTGTTTATGATGCATTTTTTTGGCTTTAAACCAAGCGTTACGAGGTGGATGGACATTGTTTGCAAGTGTAGTAGCCGTGTGCACATTGTGGGCTTACCAGCCACGTCCACTACACTGGCGTTTAAAATGTAACTTATAGTATGACGCAACGTCAGCACTCACGTTAGAGCGCACAGGTCAGTTTTATCGAAACGAAGTGCACTTTACGGTGCGATGGTGTTAATATAATACATGTTTCATTAGCGTATTCCTCCGGGGTCGGGCAACGCTGGAGGAAACGCTGGAGAATTACATTTGCGTGCAGAATGAAATGCATGCAAATGTAATGTTTATAAGGTTGCTATGAAAGCACAGCCAACACTGGAACCATAATTGCCGTTAACCCGGCGTGACGCCTGTATCATAGAAGTACATACGTAGTCAATATTGCGTTCATAAAAAATTAGACAACCAGCATTGCAACGACAAGTGAGGTTGCAGAGACAATGAGCCTGCAAAGTGTATTTTTCCCAAACAGCTTCAAGACATGGCGTGGTTCTTTGGTAGAATGCCTGATTGCCCGCAGAATAATTGGGTGCAATTCCTGCTGGGATCCTGATTTGTGTAGCGTTAGCTACACTTGCCTAGCCGGAGCCGATTTTGTGTGGATCCTCATGAGCTGTGCTGCGCATGCGGGAGGATCAGTGATGTCAGACAACTGGCTCACCGAAACCGGCATCTCACGCGCTCTCCGCCACCGCCGCGCGCGACTCACCGCTGCTGGTCTTCGCGCTCGGGAGGAGTGACGTCGTAGCCGCGACAGACACACTGTCGCCGGCGCGCGCGCAGACTCCGCCACCGCCGCGCGCGACTCGCCGCTGCTGCTCTGCGCATTCGAGAGGAGTGAAGTCGTAGCTATGGCAGACACATTGGCGCCGGCGCGCGCGCAGCTATTCGCCTTCGCTGTGCAGTCGCCGGCTGACACTGCGCTGGAGCCGCTTGATAGCGCCTCTGACTGGCGTTTGCCGGTGGGTAACGCCATGGAGAAGGAGAGCGCAATTGCTGCTCAACGGCACAGAAAAGCCGAGAAGCTTATCTCATCGGATCCCGAATTAGTTGCCTGGCAATTAGCGGTTCAGCGTACGAAGAATGAACAGAAGAAGGCTAATAATCCTAGACAATGTGGAAAGCTAAGAGTAATCAGATGAACATTTGCTAACGCTACGTATATCCTGGCATCTGATGACGTGAGCGGCAGCATTTTCACGTTATACGTGTCATGTCCAGGTAGTCATATTGGTGAAACACTGTTACCTTGCAATGCCAATTTTGGTCTAAACTAAGTTAAGGAGACGATCACGAGAGCACCCAGACGTAGGCAGCTGGATAGACAGATAGAGATATAGATACGTAGATAAAACACGCAAAGTGTCTAAGGTTCGCTAAGAAATGCTTCACATTTATTAGAAATAAAAAAGGCGGTTTCGCAGTGCGTGTGGGCCATCTTAATGACTAATCCGCAAGGAAAAAGGAAACTGGTCTTTCCATAAATAAATTCAAACCGCCACGGTGGTCTAGCGGTTAAGGTGCTCGACATCTGACCCGAAGGTCGAGGGATCGTATCCGGGCAGCAAAGCGCGCATTTTCAATGGTGGCGAAAATGCTTGAGGCCCTTGTACTTAGATTTAGGTAACTTAAAAGGTGGTCGAAGTTTGCGGAGCCTTGTATTTTGGCGTCCCTCATAATTATATCGTGGTTTCGCGACGTTAAACCCTAACAGTTATTAATTCAATAAATTTAGGCGCACTCGACAAGTCCCGACAGCGCACCGTCGCACTGGTGAAGCTGATCAGAGAGGCCACGTAGAAAGAGGGGCCTGGTTAATGTGCCTCTCCAGGTAATTCAATAATCTCAGCCGTTCACAAGAAAACATTCTGCTCTTTCAATGAAGTCATTCAATTAATTTTCGTTGATCATTCTGACAGTTAATTGGTCCTTTTCTTAACTAAACTTATGTCCCGGTATAATATTTATTTTGCACGGAGAATGCCATAAACTATTACTTCGTTTTACATGCGTTTTTGTTTTTATTGGGGTTTCCAAACATTCGAGCGCACGCTGAAATTTGGATTGTCTGGGTGCGAGTTCTGGTGTACTCCTTAAAACGGTTATGTACGCACGTGCAGCGGTGAAACCACGCGTTACGTGCGCCCAAAACACGCGTACAGACTTCTCAAGCTTGAAATATGCTGCGTCGCAAGGCTAGCATGCCGTGCTTGTACGATAAGTGTCGTGCCGTCACCAATGAATCATTGTTTAAAGAGCCGAGCTCCATCCCCGTAGTGACTGCTCACATGAATACTGAAGCCTACATTACCCTACAATAGCCGCCTATATTCATTGTTGAAACGACGTTTGTATTGACTGAGCTGTCAATCTGGTGATCGTAATGCTCCAAAAAACCCACCGCCACAGTAAAGAACGCATGACGCGTTCACCCAAAAAACGTTCCGCACCTTCACCTGGCACGCAACAAAGAAATAATAACCCAGACGGTCCCTTATGTGTTCGCCTTCATCTTCTAACACGGAACTTTTGTGCCGGGGTTAACGAAGGCCTCAGTGACGTATTTCTGTCACAGAAATAAATGAGTAATATGCAGAACGTGGGTGCATTTACGTGAAACGGTGCTATAGCTGCCGAACACTAATACCGATTGTGCAAGCTCTCATGCACCAATGTACAATAAAGAATCAACTATACTCCTATGAAGACACGGTTCACTTTCGTGTTATACTGATCCCTATGACTGAGGGATCAAACGCGTTTTTTTTTCTCAGTTTATGTATTCATCCCACCCGGCACCCTCCGAAAGCTTTCTGCACCTAACGTGGTATTGCAATGCCTCCTTTATCAGCCAACCTTTGACCAAGTAACGATGTCATGTGATGACGCGATCACGTAACGTCAGGTAATGTGACGTCGTGATGACCCCACAAATTATGGCGATGTGTGACGTGGTGATGACGTCATATGATGATTTTTTGCACGACTGGTGTTGACGCCGCAGCCACCGACGGTCAATGTTCGCGTTTGACGAAGCATCTAAATAGTTCGCCTTAATAAGTGAGTATATCCAATAGAACATACATGATGATACATACTACATAGAATAGCCCAGTGAAATCCCTTACCTAGAATAATTACTTGTATGTAAATGCAAACTACCGTACATGGCTTCCCAGTATATAGAATCGCAATCAAGTTAGACAATGCTTTACTAATACATTGATTCAATCGATGCATGCGAACTGGCCGGAGCCAGAAGTTACGGCACTTCTTCAATGAACAAGCCCGAGTAGCCTATCAAAATGTCGCCAACCGACTCCTTTTCCAGCGCATTCACAACAGTAAAAGCAATATACGATAACCTTATATCATCCCCTTCTTAGGTTTCATCTCTCATTGATCATATCCATAAGGTTGGAATAATGCACTGCCATAACAAAAGTAGCCACGAATCATTTATTCCCAGGGCCTCTCAGGAATGGAACCACCTTCCCGGCGCTGATGTTGCTATCACGGACAACTCAAAGCTTCGTTCGCCCCGTACAGACATCATCACTCTCGGACTCGACCAATCAGTTTTTGCCTTAACTAGCCACATTTGGTGCTATGTTCATTTTTGTCACTTGTGTATGTATTGTTACCTACTCTCCTGTGTAATATTTCGGTCTTGAGGGCACAATAAAATTAAATGATAGTCAAGACACTACCATTTCGAGGTTTACATGCTGGAAGTGTTCGTGTGTGCAAAACCTGGCGTCATTCGCATTTCTGTGTCTGTTCTACAGTAAAGGCGTAACTCTCAAGGTATGCTGCACGAAAACTCTATTCAGAAGCCACAGTTTTTGAAGGAAGGCTCAAATGTCCGGCTTACCGTTGTCACTCTTGCTTGATACTCCACATCAGAGGCGAATGTCGCAGGAGTGAAGCTCAAGAAAAAGAAGAAAAGTTACATTATATCCTTTCGTAGAAACAACTAGTGTGGCCGTCGCCCTCTCATGCCCTCTGATCAGAATAAAATATGTGCACATGAACCAGTGAAGACGCGCTTTAGGCTTGATTTTTGCGGTGTGTTATTTTATTTTTATTGGGCCGCTGTTTTCGTGGTCTCTTTACGCCCGTATGTCTAGCGAACTCGTTGCCCACCTGCCACCTCCGTAAGGCTCAAAGAAACTCAACATATTCATCGAAACCAACTCTTCAATGCAACAACGTCGCAGCCTGTCTGAAAAAATAGAAAAGAACTACAGCTTTTCATTTTAACAATTGTCGCTTTCGCTAGACGGTCTGAATGATAATCTAGGCGAAATTAAGTAAATATCAGCGGGAGTACACAACAGAGCACCTGCTTCAAAAGGCACCCTCAATAACTCTAATTCCCTGTGTTCGAACCGAGTCACACTCGCTAAAATAGCACTCAGCTGGGCTCAATCGTATATAATCTCACTGTAGTTCATTTCAGTCAAGCTCACTCTCACCCATAACTAGCCTTCTAATCAGTCACGGCCACGTGGCTAGACTCAGCAGATTCGCATTCAGGTGGGGCGCCTTGGCATACAGGTTTTAAATTACCGAGGAGGTGCTGTGAATCGTGCCTTTTAAATTAGCCTAATGTCTTATTGATTGCAGATATTAGCTTGAAGCATATAAGAAAGTTTCCGATTTCCATAGGGTACAACGACTTCTAACAAACCAATAATTGGTAGACGCGATCTAAGGATTCATTGGAAGCTATTTTCTTGTTGTTAAGACGTCCGAAAACAAACATTCTATAACAGGGAAGCTCTGTGTTCGGGCATGTCTGGACGAGCGCCTGTAGCTCACGCCTAGTGATGTTGCAATGCTGTGCGCACGCACTTCAGCACTGCACTTTGTTACGTATGTATGAGTGTCAGTGGTAAAAAGGCTTAAAATAATATCTGGGGTTTTACGTCCCTAAATCACTATATGAATATGAGGAACGCCGTAGTGGAGAGCTCCGGAAATTTCGACCATCCGACATTGTTTAACGTGCGCTGACATCGCACAGTACACGGCCCTCTACCTTTTCGCCTCCATTGAAGTGCGACCGCCACTGCCGCGATCGATCCGGCGACCTTCGGGTGAGCAGCCGAGCGCCATAACCACTGATCCACCGTGGCTTACGGTAAGAAGGCCTACCTTTTAAGTAGACGTGGACGCTGGCAAATGTGTGCGAGAGGAAAACTACATCATATGTAATGCCATTTTTGAAGCGCTGACCGGAAGGAGGAGCCAAATGACAAGAAGGAGGAGCCAGTTCGACCCATAGCTGCGTGAGAGGAGAAAAAAAAGATGCTGGTTCTATGAAGCAGGTAGCGCAATACTAGGTAACCTGAAGGTGGGGTATCGAAGAGGCTTTTCTCAGAAATTCTGCCTGGGCCGATCCCACGTAACATGAAATAGTGGTTGACCCGCGGCGTCCGTCAGGAAGTCTTCCCAAGTAGTAATACAGGCCCACAGGAGTTCCGGCATTGACCATTTTGTCGGCCATTAGCGTAAGCATCTTCGGCCAATGTAGGTCCACTGCAAGATGAAAACCACACTCAATGATCTCCAGTCTACCCTGTCCTGTAAGAGCGTATTACATCTTATTCCTACCGTGCTTCATTTCGCCACCCATTCTAACTTTCTGCGTTACTCGACTGCGTTTGCGGTCCCGTGGTAAGCATTCTGTTGCTGTTAAATGGACCTGTTGTCAATCCTATGCACTACGCGGCCAGCCCAGGTTCATTTCTTTGCCTTGATGTCAACTAGAATATACGCCAGCCATATTTGTTCCTTGACCCATTCTACCGTCCTCCTCTCTCTTAATGTGACTCCTCTCATTTTCCCTTCCATTCCACGCTGCGTAGTCCTCAACTTTTTCACCAATTGCTTGGTTGTCCAATGTATCAGCCCCATAAGTTATAATTGACAATATCCAGAGATTGTACACTTCGCACCCGATTTCTTGTCATTATTTTCGAGTGCCAGCCGAATGCGCTGCAGCCCATGCTTATTCTTCGGTAAATTTCATTTTTGCGATTATGCTCCTATCTTAGCAATTGCCACAGGCATACATATTCTTGTATACAATACGATGTATGTTTTCCATTAGGGAAGTCTTTACCTGTGGCCAGGTTACTGAGCTTTATCTTTTTCTTCATCATTTTAATTGCTAGCCCTATCTATAGTCTCTCTGATTCCTCGATCATTGCTTGCAAATCGTCGCCCCATAGAAATATAATGAACAGCTTATTCCCGATGTGTACGAGCATGACCGCGGATGGCAGTGTGGCGCGACAAGCACGCATTGTCACCTGTCGTACCTCAGCACCCATATACCCGTGCTCAATGAACTTAAAGATTCATCTCACTGGGAGGCGGTGTAGTTAAGGAATGACCGCGCCGAGAATTATTATTATTATTATTATTATTATTATTATTATTATTATTATTATTATTATTATTATTATTATTATTATTATTATTATTATTATTATTATTATTATTTAGTTTGAATACATAGAAAACACGGAGACACAGAAAAAATTGGGAGGGAACAGGCTGACAACCGCCACCTAAAGCGGCACACAGCCTGCCTGCTCCTTCAGGAAGGGGGAAACAGAGGGAACGAAGATAAGGGGGAAAGAAAGTGGAAAGAAAATAAAATAGTAACACAACTAACACAGACGTAAATACAAGTAAGTAGTCACGTGGAAAATTGTCTATAAACGCCATGGCAAATCGGTATCGTTAAGGAAAATTATTTGGGCTCAATGGTCCTGGTCACGCCGAGCAGCGCAACGAGCAGGTAATCATCAAGGTCCGTACACGTAAGACTAATAAGTCCATACTCTTTGATGAGCTGTGCTCGGTGCATAACGAATGCAGAAGGAAAAAAATTATGTGTTCAAGTGTCTAGCAGGAGTCACACAACGTACATGACGGGCTGTCCACATGTACTTGATTGTATAACCGCTCACGCACAAACACAGAGCGAACTCTTAGCTTATGTAACAGGACTCTGAAGCACCGAACAAAAAAAAACACAGCCTGTACCGTCGCAATTTCTCGGCTGTACATTGGTTCTCTCGTGTTCACGGAAGGACAAATTTAGGAGATGCGAGAAAGAACCGCTCCATTAACATGAAACCTGGGGAGGTGCGACGCACCCGTGTTTCCCATAGGGGCACGTCAATATCAATGACAGGATCGGGTCCTCCCATTGCAACCAATTGCGACAGACAGCGTCGCAGGCCGCGTCCAGCGCCCATCGCATACATCGTCCATCGCAGAAAGAGAGCGTTTCCGGACCCAACGGGCCGTCTCATTTGCCACTCGGAGAAGCGCACGTGGCGTTGTCCATCGCGGGCGAGCGCCCGTTCTCGCGAGCTTTTTCTGGGCAAACGCGGTGTTATTTTCCGCTTGCATTGCTTTGACAGGTTACGAGAGGAGATACTGTGAAGGGCTACGACTACAGGAGACGCCGAAAGCCCGAGCGCATATGATGTTTGGCACCTAAAATGAAATGGGTCTGAATCTGCAGGTCGTTTCGGCTTCGGCTTCTGTACGAAAATGAACAAGCCGAGGTCGTGTTCGTTTTCGTACGTCACCGAGGCACTTGGAGTAAGCCGGTGGAAGGCTGCCATCATTCCTCTTTAGCATTTTTTCGTGTTATGAATAAGAAATCGATTCGAGATACTTCTGGGATCACTAATTTATGTTCTTCACGATTACGCTTGTCTTAGCCCACTCGGCCTTAGCTACGATGTTGTACTACCTTTGCGACAAATCTTTGCACACAATGATAGCCGCCTATGCTTCCTTCGTTTTGTTGTTTGACAGTGTTCTCCCAAATCATTGCATGATGTCAATGAAGTGCGCAATCTGAAATTACAACAAATAATTTAAACTAACGCGCAACACAAACGACATCGTTTGCTTTCCAGTAATATAATCCTTAAAGGATTACTCTGAGAATCAACTGATGAAAATTCATCGCTCTGGAAGGTTTTATATGCATGTGATTCAATCATATCCTCCAAGTTGTACACGTAAAAATCTATGCCCTAGACTTCTAGAGTATAGCATAGAAGTGAGATAGAAAGCTCTTTGATAAAAAATAGTATTCTACCGGCGTCTATAAAGGTGCCTAGATGATACTCTGTATAGCAGAGAAAACAGGCAGAGCAACAACTACCGACACACTCAGGTCACTTAATGGACAACATATTAGTTGCACAAATACTTCAGATACAAATTTCCTTTACACCGTGAGATACATGCGAACAACACAGACCCAAATGCTCTGAAGTGACCGACAGAAATTGCGGCGTTTCGGAATCGTGCTAATTTTGAACATTTGTTCGTATTTGCATGGCTCACATATTTCACAACGTATGTTAAAAATTACACATCATCTCCGCCTACGGGCAACCATGGTAGACGCTGATGTTTACGTTCAGCCTCCCGAGCCTTCCTCTGCTCCGCGGCGGTGGCACTGCCGCCGCAACTAGCGCCGACTTTGACGTTGTTCATGGCGTTTCGCACCGCGTTGCACAGAGAGAATGACGGAAGCACAGCGAACGCGCGCATTCGGAGCTTCGAGATTCGCTTGCCGGCGTTGACGTTTACATTCAGCTTCGCGAGCGTCCATAGCGCCGTTGCGGAGGAGACTGCAATGCTTGCCGGCTTTGCCGTTTACGTTCAGCTTCGCGAGCGTCGATAGCGCCGTTGCGAAGGAGAGTGCAACGGGAGCGAGCGCGCGCCGCATTATATACGAGCGCCCAGCTGTGGCTGGGAGAGAAGAACGGGAGAGGAGAAACGAATCAGATGCAGCGCTTACGCCACCTCCTTCCACCTCCTCGCGCTCACGCGAGGAGAGAGGGGGGAGTTGGCGCATGCGCAGTATGGGTGCGGACGCCGCAGAACGGGCAGTGCCCCAAGCATATGATCCTTTTGCATCTAAAAAGCTGGCTGACTTCGGTTGTAGACGTAGCTTACACATATTCTCAGCTTGTAACCGAATAGAACTTCGCCACTTTGCTCAATGTGTGTACGAACAGCACAAAACGGTTCGTCGCCGTCCTGACAGCTGTTGGAGCCAGATCATAAGGGCACAGTTAGCTTAAGTCTTTCCTGAAAGGCCGCCATGCATGATCATCATCATCATCATCATCATCAGCCTGTCTACGCCCACTGCAGGGCAAAGGCCTCTCCCATGTTCCGCCAATCAACCCGGTCCTGTGCTTTCTGTTGCCACGTTATACCTGCAAACTTCTTAATCTCATCTACCCACCTAATTTTCTGCCTTCCCCTCAGGCGTTTGCCCTCTCTTGGAATCCAGTCAGTTACCCTTAATGACCACCGGTTATCCTGCCGACGTGCTACGTGGCCGGCCCACATCCATTTCTTCTTCTTAATTTCAACTATGATATCCTTAACCCCCGTTTGTTCCCTGACCCACTCTGCTCTCTTCCTGTCTCTTAAGGACAGGAAGAGAGCAGAGTCATGCTCTCTGTCATGCAAGCACTGCGGAATCAGGGCATCGACGAAGCCTATATAAACATAATGGAAGAAATCTACAGCGCATCCACAGCCACTATAGTCCTTCATAAAGAAAGCGACAGAATCCCAATAAAGAAGGGCGTACGACAGGGAGACACGATCTCTCCAATGCTATTCACCGCGTGTTTACAGGAGGTTTTCAGGGCCCTAGATTGGGAAGAATTAGGGATAAGAGTTAATGGAGAATATCTCAGTAACCTGCGATTCGCTGATGACATTGCATTGATGAGTAACGCGGGAGACGAATTACAGCTCATGATTACTGAACTGGATACGGAAAGTAGAAGGTCTGAAAATTAATATGCATAAAACTAAAGTAATGTGGAACAATCTTGGCAGAGAACAGCGCTTCGCGATAGGTGGCGAGACGCTGGAAGTTGTAAAGGAGTACGTCTACTTAGGACAGGTATTAATCGCGGAGCCGAACCATGAGAGTGAAATAACTAGAAGAATAAGGATGGGATGGGGTTCATTTGGCAAGCATTATCAAATCATGAATAGTAGTCTACCACTATCTCTCAAGAGGAAGGTATATAACAGCTGCATCTTACCGGTACTTACCTACGGAGCAGAAACCTGGAGACTTACAAAGAGGGTTCAACTTAAATTGAGGACGACGCAGCGAGCGATGGAAAGGAAAATGATAGATGCATGATCAGGTAACACTGAAAAATTTTTCCTGCCTGTTTAAATAAATTTATCTCCAAGTTATACAGTGAAATGTTCCGAGAAAAATAAATCATCTTTGAATTTTATCCTTTAACGAAACGACCGGAATACAAAGAAGTTGTATAGAATGGTGTCATTTAATTGCCTGCTACGAATTCCTAACCAGCAAGCTGAATGTTCAATGAAAGTTCTATAGAGCAATGAGCGCTGAGCGAATGAATGAATGAATAAATGGAAATACTTTCACCTACATTCATGTCCCTATTTGAGTGTATTTAACGGCGCTAGGCCCCAGCATTTCAGGAACTTTCGGTTCGGTCAGGTAGAAAATAAAATTACTTTTATAAAATCGACTATTGAGAAACTGTTGACAAATGATCGGCGAATCGTTGAAACAGCGACTTTTTTCAAATAAATGTCGAATGTTATTGATCCTTTGCAATAAAAAGTACATGTTGAACGATATATTGATCTTTTGATGATTTTATGTGATACAGTGGTTGAGCTTAGGACCGGTCGGCCCACGTAACAAGGTGGGCGTGAAACTTATTACAGACAATATCACGAGCACTTCTGCCATGTTATTAAGAAAGCCATACACACATGCGCATATAGTAGGTTTATTTGCCTTTTTTGGTAGCCGGAATATATGACGTTTAATTTCCAGCATGTAACAAATACTCTTGCACATAATCAACACTACAGTCTTTCTTGCATCATGACGATCTCTGTGTGAGCTAATGTAACGCAAAATTTTCTTTTAAGCATATGCAGAACGTGCTGCTCCAAGCAATGTCATAAATTGCAAAAATATACATTTTTTTAAAAATAAAACTCCACATTTTAAGCAACCTAGTACAGTAATGCAGAGATGAAGCTAGCAATAGTAACTGATATTCAGAAGCGCGCGAGGCTTGCGAAGTCCCGAACTCAATGACCAAACCCTGGCCATGCACTGTGCCCGCGGCCGGGCAGTCATGTTTGGCTCGGCGGTTCCTACGTGGAAATATATTACTTGCTACCTTCGGCAATGTAATTTCTTAAGCCTGCTCGTTCTAATTAGCTCTAACCGAATCGCCCACACCGTAACTGTTCATGCGGCAACAAAGCATTGCTGACTTCTTGCTTTAGTAACCGAAGCAACGCAGGTAAATGTAACCTCCTAGTACACAGTAGTGCGCAGAAACACTACAACAGCCGAATACACAAAGAAAGGTTCAAGAATGAACTACTGGGGTTTTGTGCGCCAAAACTCCAATATGATTATAAGGCACTCCGTTGTGGAGGGTGTATATCCAGAAATTTGAGACACCTGGGCCGTATTAACGTGAACCTAAATCGAAGTAAATGGTCCTCTAGCACTTTCGCCTCCATTAAAAAAAGCTATCGCCGCGGCCGGGATTTAACCCGCAAGCTTCGGGTCAGCAGCCGAGCGCCGTAACCACTGTACCACCACGGCGGCCACAAAAGAAGTTTCGTTTGAGGATATAACGGACATAAGCAGTGTTTAAGGATAGGCATCATTGATGTACCGCCGTGGAGGCATGCCAGTAACAAAAATTGATAAACCGCGAAGCTTGAACGCAATAGCGATATCCGCACGCATGCACACACACACACACACACACACACACACACACACACACACACACACACACACACACACACACACACACACACACACACACACACACACACACACACACACACACACACACACACACACACACACACACACACACACACACACACACACACACACACACACACACACACACACACACACACACACACACACACACACACACAACTCACCGCAACACACACAAACCTCACCGCAAGGAGCTATAAGAGGAACGTGAGGGGCCAGCGACTATCTTTTCTTTTTATTTTATTTTATTCCTACTCCAGCTGTTGCAAACGTACGCACCGCGCCAACCGCGCCGTTTGCTGCAAGCAAAAGCCGTCGAAACTTGAACGCTTGAACTCGAGCTTGCCCTCCATGTCTTAACGCGACAACGAAAACAACGCCGAAAGAATAATAAATTTTGTTGTGTTGCATTCTGTAAGCAAGCATACAGAGTGCGAAGGTTGTTAACCAGCTAGCATTACGTAACTTAAAGGGACTGTGTACCGTCCTTCATCGCTTTTCTGTTTTTTCTCTGGAAAGCGAGTAGAAATTTTTAAATGGGAAGTTTTCGATCTGCGTTCGGTCTTCTTCCATTGGCGTGAAATATGCCCACAACACTGGATGGTGCACGCGATGACGATTGTAGTGCCGGTAAAAATTAAACCCGAGACCACATGTGATTTCTGTAGGATTACTTTATTTTCGCTGAACACTAATGTAATGAATGTAACAGTCGTTTTGAGCACTTTATCGGTTAAATCAAGCCTTATTATACAATTACGGAACACTCGTTTTGCTGTAATCACAGTCGATGCGTTTATTTTAGCACTACTGCAGCAATCCAAGCCGAGTTGATTCATCAAAAAGAGACAATGAATGCACGCCTTCACAGCGCAACACATGTGAGACATCCTAACAACAATACAGCGGCACGGTACGACCAGCGCGGAGGGCCACCTGACATAGCGCATCAATTGAAGCAGACAAAATCGAAGACGGCGCCGCAAGCAGTGCCACCGGGCGCCTTTTAAAGACGATAGTCTTTCTTGGGGAACTTAAAAGCATAAATTTTGGTCTGTTTGTCTGTCTTTCTGTTTGTCCGTCTGTCACCCGATTCAGCGACCCGGCCAAAGTTGAACCACTTGCTTACCGCCCACCCATCTTGAGCTGGTACGGCTGTTCATACTTGTGAACGTTGTTGATGAAAAAGTAAATATTACGCATATCTGAGGCGCAACATCCCTAGGTAAGTATTAGGTGGTGTGTTCCTTTAATAGAAAATACATAGATACGTAATTCTAAAGACCCTAGTTTCTTAAGCTGCACTGAAAATGCCTATGCGCGCCGACGAACGCTCTCAGCCACGGAGGAAGGAAACCCTCTGCACAAGTTCATGTTTCCCGATGTATTGCCAGATGGCGTCCATATCTTACGCAGCGTAGAGTTACTGTATATGCTACCTTTCTGAACGTAGCATATACAGTAACTCTAACGCAGCACCTCCTCTATCGTCTTTACACGGCATGCAGATACGCGGCGAATTTTTTCGATTCGTGAGAACAAAAACCTAAAAATCTCTGACGCAACTGAACGGTACCTCAAGTGCGTAAAATACAATTTCATGTTATACACGTTTGTATTTAAGCAAAATTAGTGTACCTGCGAGGATTTCTTGTCCTACCAGTAGATTGACCACATCGCTGTTCGGTGACGCTAGCAGTCATTCTTTCACAATGTTCAATATCAAATAAAAAACATAATTCCGTTTTATGGCGCAAAAGCATGCTCGTTGCACCGATGTGACGAACGATCTTCTCACTATTGCCACAAAGAGAATTTTTTTTTTCCGAGCGGTAGACAGCCCCTTTATTACCAGCGATGACCGCCTAACTTCGTGACGGGCTTCGTAGCGCTGGTGCTGTATCCGGTGTATCCATCTGAGCGGCCGTTGTGTGACGTCTGTTGAGCACGCGGAGTTCGGTCGTGCCGGGCGTGCCGGTCGCCGCGCTCGCCGCGCTCGTTTCCTCTCGCATTGTTTCGTGGTCTGTGAGTGCCGTGATTCAAGGAACTTATGCACGTAGCCGTGAAGAAGCTACTTCGCGGCATGTTCAGCGCTCGTGTACCTGCATGAAAGTACTACGTTCCTCTGGAGTGACTGTTAGTGGCTGTTATATCCGGATTGGAGTTAAGCATAGTCCCGTAACATTTCCTGCGGTGAAACGGACGTCTCAGTTTGGGTGCGACTATCGCAGCTTCAGTTCTGCTTAAATGGAGGGACGCACGCGATCACCTTGGTGTGCGTTTACCACTGCTTGGTTCTGCGGATTATTTAAACTACAGGCCTCTTCCTTGTTGAAGGTAAGTTCATTTTCTTTACCTGTGCACAATTTTATTCGAAAACCATTAAAAATAAGATGCGTGTTTTGTTATATCACGGGCTTCGTGTTTCCGAAGTACCTGGTTACGTAATTTTTGCGGCGTGCATGATTACACTGCCCTAATATATATATGGCTCACGATTTCCGTTCACTTTCGAACGTACTCATTGTTTTGTTGTCCTGAATCTTTCAGCCCCATAAGTTTGAAATTACAGTATGCAGTGGTTCTATACTTCTTGCTTTATTGAGAGCTGCTAATTTCCTGTCATTATAGTTGGGAGTGCCAGCCGAATGCACTCCGACCCTATCCTATTCTTCGGTGAATTTCCTTTTCGGGAATAGGCCGCTTTGTCAGCAATTACCTGAGGTATGCATATTTTGTATACACTCCAATATATGCTTTTCAATCATGAACTGTTGGTCTTCCGCCAGGTTTATTGGCAATATTTTTCGTTTCATCATGTTCATTCTTTGACCTACCTAAATTCTCTCCGTTTAATTGCTAAATTATTTTTCTGCAAATAGTTGCCCCACATATTCATAATAAGCAGCATGGCCCGTTGTGTGCTGGTATAACAGGGATACCAGGGGTGCCGGGAGAAGCTCGGATTAGTACATTTCTTACCTTAGTACCCATGTACGTGTACTGAATGAAAAGGATTATTCAACTCATCGGAAGACGGCGTAATTAAGAAAATCAACGCAGAGAAACATTGAACAAAGTTTAAATGTTTGTTAATCATTTCGTCGCTTCGTATGCGGTACTAAAACGGTCAAGGCGTGCTTACGTCCCTTGAGTACGTGACCGAGGCACTTAGGGTACGCTGGTGGAAAGCAAGCATTATTCCTGCTTAGCACCTTTAGCGTAATATAGATAAGGAACGATTACAGATAGTCGCGGGAGCATTAGTTTATTTCCTTCAAGACTACGCTCGTCTCAGCCAAGTCAAGTGAGACTCATGGTTCCAATACTCCACTGTGTTTGCGACATATCATCCTTGCGCACAGTGATAGCCAGCTGTCCTTCTTCAGTTTGGTTGTTTGACCAGTATTGTTGTCACAGTGTATGGCATAATCTCAATAAAGTGTGCAATCTACACGTACGACAAAAATCGTTACCAAACGCGCGACATATAAGACTTTGGTTGTTTCTCAATAATATAATCCCTAAATGGATTACGTTGAGAATGCACTTATGAAAGTGCATTACTCCGAAAGGTAACGTAAGCGCCTGATTCAGCCATACGATCCAACTTGTACAAGCGAAAATCTATGACGTAGAGCATAGCACAGAAAACAGCAGGGCAACGGTGCACACAGCTGCACACAGCTACAGTACACATCGGTGCACACAGGTCACTTTATGCCATAAATCCTTCATATTTAACTTTCATGCACGCCGTTCATTTACGCCTTTATTATTACAACCTATCTAGAGGCCGAGAAGTGGCCGAGAAAAATGCTAGCGTTTCCGCAGTCATTTCTTCTACATTTGTTCATACTTGCATGTCTCACATATTTCCCAACGTCAATGAACAACAGCTCGCTGAACTTAGTCTTTTTCTGACGCCTGAGTTGTTTCCTAGTTGGCAGTGTGTTTGCAACAAATGTTTAAGTAATCTAAGGAGCAAGTGTATGTTTGTAAATCATGGTTATCCTAAGCTATATGACGTGCTAAGCAGCAGTACGAAACCCAGGCAAGGCATCATTTTACATAAAGGCGCTAAGGTGACAAAATCAAAAGCATGCAGATTAGGTGTTTCTCAAGAATCCGAGGTTACATTTACAAGACAATCTTAACTGCAAAGCTGTTTAGGCTCACTGTAATTTTTCTGTCGGGAACAGAAATGATCATCAGCATAAACCGGCAGGCACTCTCTGCATCCTCTTCTTCATCTACGTACCCTTCTGCTTCGCTCCCAGGCCACGTGTGGCAATTTCTCCGGGGTGACTTAGAATAAACATCATGGGTCAGACCACGAGTACAGCGATGTTGAATGAAAGAGAGAATGAAAGTGAAAGAGAAAAGGAAAGAAAGAGATGTAAAGAGAAGGCGAGAGATTCTTGAGCAAAAAACGTCCTTCAGGAGCGGGATTCAAACCGCCGTAGCCTCAATTAGAAGGCGAGCGTCATAACCACTCGGGACTCCAGGCACACCAGCGGAGCATAGCCGAGCCGTGTATAGTATAGTGTAGCAAGAGATGTGACGGCGAGAGAAGAGAAGGAAGGAGGTGAGAGAGTAAAATACGGCATAGAGAGAATGAGATGGGGAGAAACAACGAAAAAGAGAGAGTCAACGACAGATAGAGAAGGAAATATAATGAGAGAGGAAGAAATAAAAAGAAGGAGTAAGCAAGCGAGAAGAGGAAGGAATGAACGATGAAGAAAGATAGAAAGAACAAGAAAGGAAAAAATATATATATATATATAGAGAGAAGTGAGTAAATAGAAATAGAAAAAAGGACGAAGAAAAAGATGGTTGATTCCTACGTCATAGGAATCGGAATAACACGAAAGTAAAGCCTGGCCTTATAGAAGTAACTGAATGTTTACTGTACATTGATATAAGAGAGTTTGCACAATGGATATTGATGTCTGGTAGCTATAGCACCGCTTAACCTGGATGCACTCACTTTGACGATTGGTGGTACATTTCTATCCCGAAGACTAACCTGCATGTTAAATGATTTCAATGTCCGTTGGGTGCGATGCCCGTTGACGGAACCTTTTTTTTTACCATGTTATCGTGTAAATTTTGTCAACGTCATTTCCGTGACGGAAATACGTCACTGAAGTCTTCGTGGACCCCGGCATAAAACACTTTCGTGTTGAAAACACCGAGGCGAGACAAGAAGAATGAAATGGAGGCAGAAGACATGAGAAAACTTCCAAAACTTCACAGCGCCCATCAACTTCGCTGTTCCTTTAGCATTGCGCCTCCAGTGCAAGCTATGCTTTTTTTTTTCATCTGACGTAGAATCCCTCCTTGATATCGCGTTTCATCACAGAAATGAGAAGTGTAGGAAATGCAAGATTGCAGCAAAAACTCCTTGCTTCGTAAGGATCAGGTAGGACATGACTATCATTTTCAATAAACATTTCGGCAATTACCTCGTGACTTGGCGCTCTTCGTACATCAAACGGCCCTTGCTCCATAAAACACCATATATCATCAACATTTCCGCAAGCTGCAGCGCCGCGCTAGCCCCTAGCGTGCGCGCAAATGCACTGTGCGAGATACAGCGAGCCGCGCATAGTTGAACGTTCTGCCCACTGCGCGCTAAGGTGAGTTAGTGCTACGGGTGATCACTGCATGCTTCTCCTTGTGACATAATTCCGTGAAGAGTGAGTGACGGACTGACGTGCTACGTTCCACGTGGTGAAAGCAATACGATAATACATGCACACATTTTGTTCCACTATATCCAGAAAATGACGAGAAGATGAAGAGGGATTTCCATGGCCTGAAATGTCATGTTTGGTTGTGCCATGCTGCCGGGTTTTGTGGGTGAGTAAGACTGGCCTCTCAGAATGACGATCCAAAATCTCTAATTTGTTTTCTCCAAGCATATGTTGCAGCCATTGACACAATGAAGTCGACAATTGCCGAGATATCGCAGCTTCCAAATATTTATGAGATGTTTTTCGAAAAAAAACTAAAAGTATCGCTCAGCCATACTTTGTACTATGTGAGATAGTTAGACATAGCTATAAATGACAGTCCGTTTTTCGTTCTTCTTACAGTTAAAAAATTATAGCCAAGATCCGACAGTTGAAGTTTAGGGAAAAGATTGGCTGTCTAAAACACGCAGACTGTCAAAATCCGCCAATGAACGTTTATAGCAAATAAAGGCTATCAGAAACACACACAGTAGAGAGCAGAGCTGGGCAGTATCGTGATACAAGAGTATCGCGATAGTATTTCAGAGATACTTTTGAGTATCTGTATTTCTGTATCGAGATACATTTGAAAAATGTATTTGTATCTCAGTAGTGAAATACATTTACGATGTATCGCCTGTATCGTGATACTATGCAGGACACGGGTATTTCGTTACATTGCTTTTTGTGTCGGAAATGAGTTGAGGCGTGTTTCCAATGGGGGAATGGCGTTTTGTTTTCTTTTTTGTGCCAAGACAAACAAAGACGCGCCGCCGGTCGCCGACAGATAGGGCAGCGATGGTTTCCCCTCAAGCACAGAGTGGTCCATGTGGTAAAGCGCGCGACGCCGCAGACGGCAGAATCGCGGGGGCAGTGCTGTCGGCCTCTGCCGACGAAGGTCGCTTCGCGACCGCCCGCGCGGATACCGCCTTGGAACAGGCTTTGCAATGCTTCGCGTGCGTTCAGTTCTCAAAGCGACGGCACTTCCAAAAGCAGTTCCCGTAGTCGCGGCGGAAGTGGCTTTGACGCGCATTCAGCCACCTCTCCAATGTCAGGGTGCGTTCCTAATTGATTGCATGCGTGAAACGGTCTTTTGTGGTAGCAGGCTCTCCCACCGCCGGAGCCGACTTCGCCTGTTGCGGCTTTCTGAAATGGGTGCTGGTAGCGTCGGTGGTGGTGACAGCTTCATTGAAGCCGCCAGGGTCAGACGGCTGAGGATTCGGAAAATGGGGACAGAGTTCGGATTCTGAACAGACAGAACAACCCAAGTGAGGGCGGAAGTGTTTCGGTATCTAGATGACCCGAGAAGAGATATCGCCACGCTGCAGGACAATACGGCTATGAAGGCGATATTTATTCACTATAACACGAATTTGTGCTCGCCTTCAGCGGTAGACCGACTTTGTTTCTTTCGTGAGTCTTGTGCTGAGGCTGAACCGACGCTGTCTAGAAGACAGCCTATTTGAGAAGCCTACACAGCAACCTTCTCAGCAAAGCAGATCTTCAAAATAAATGTGTGGTTTTTCTCAATTCACTGGTATTCATTAGTGATTTGCTTAAAGTGTGCTATGTCTAGCATAGCTTAGTTTGTTCGCCAAGTATGTCGATTTCGGTGTCCAATCCTTGTTACTGTTGCTGTGAAATAGTGTACTTTTATTGCAATTGATACTTGTAATTATGTCAATATTACTAATTATGTACTTTGTCCACCACCACCCCCTCCCCTGCAATGTCTTTATGGCGCTGAGGGTACTGTAATAAATAAATAAATGAACTGAACGTTTCGATGCGCTGTAACTTTAATTACAACATTATACTGCACTAATAAGTGTCTTTGCATAGTATGAGCATCCTTGAAATAAAAAAAAAGTATTCCAGTATCTGTATCGCTGAAACTGTATTCCGGAATACTTTTTTCGTCTTATTGCAAAAGTATCTCCGAAATATCCCGTTACGTTAAAGGCAAATGTATCTGAGTATCTGTATTTTAGGCTTCCAGTTCATGTATTTCGATATCTGTATTCCGGAATACTCTTCTGAGTATCTCTGCCCAGCCCTGGTAGAGAGCTGTCTACCGCGGCGGGGCAGCGGTGACGGTGCTTGGCTGCTGATGTGACGGTCGTGGGTTCGATCCTGGCCGCGGCGACCGCATCTCGATGGAGGCGAAATGCTAGAGGCCCGTGTTCTTTGCGATATCAGCGAAACGTTCAAGAACACCAGAAGGTCGAAATTTCCCGAGCCCTCCGCTACGGCGTCCCTAATAATCATACCTTGGTTTTGGGGCGTTAAACCCCAGGTAATATTGTTGCGATAGCAGTTATATGTACACTGTGGGCGGATGATTGCCGTCGCCGCCATGTGCCGGATGTATATGTGCATGTATGTATATATATATATATATATATGACACAAAGAAAAATAAAGCGAAAGAAAAAAATTCTGAAGTACCCGACCGGGATTCGAACCAGCGACCCCTGGTTTAGACAACTCAACCAGACGCCATGTATGCGCCAGAGAAATAACGGCGAGCTATTTATATTGTCACGTGGTCGTGACGTCGGCGAACAAAGCGGTCGGCGTTTGTAGGATGAAACTGTTTATTTGGCCGAACTTGTGGCCGGAAAATGAGAACTAGAACTACAGCAATGCACGCTGTACAATGATAGCGGCGAACAGGGCGTCGTCCGTCGATCAACTGACAAGCCGTGAAGCGCGTCGGCATTTAAACATGTGCCGTCGAATATTCCAGCGTTATCGCTGGCTGTCGTGCAAATTCTAGAATAAGCTCGACTGTGCGCGTCTTGCGCGCAATCTTAACAAAACAATCTACAATGATCGCGAAGGTTCTCGAACAACGAGGCGCGGTTCGCGCTGAGCGTTGCTGACAGTCTTTGTGGCCGAAAACCGAATACAGCAAAAGTGATAAAGAAACGCACGTGGCAATGCCCCCCTCTGAAAAAGCATCGTCCCGATGCTTAAAACAGAACAGGACAATGCATGCAACAATAAATAACAAGAATAAAGCAACAAAGTACAATAAACAATAAGCACAAACAAGAAAGTACAATAATAAAGCAAAATGACAGTCCTCAGATTCGCTAACGCGCGTAATATGGTTTGATGCGCACGACATGGACGACTTCAGGTCATGCACGGCGCCGCTGAGAGTTCGTAATTCCGTCAGGGACAACCTCGTAGTCGAGTGTGCCGAGGCGTCGAAGTACCCGGTGCGGTCCGAAGTATCGTCGAAGAAGCTTCTCGTTCAGTCCGCGTCGTCGTATTGGCGTCCAGACCCAGACACGGTCGCCGGGCTGGTACTCGACGAAGCGTCGTAGAAGATTGTAGCGACGGCTGGCGGTGTGCTGCTGGGTCTTGATGCCCAGGGGGGCCATCTGTCGAGCTTCTTCGGCACGTTGTAAGTAAGCGGCGGCGTCGACATTTTCTTCGTCGGTGACGTTGGGTAGCATGGCGTCGAGCGTCGTCGCCGGGCTCCTTCCGTAGACCAACTTGTACGGCGTCATCTGCGTCGTTTCTTGGACGGCCGTGTTGTAAGCGAAGGTCAAGTACGGAAGGACGGCGTCCCACGTCTTGTGCTCAACGTCGACGTACATGGCAAGCATGTCGGCGATGGTCTTAATTAGACGCTCGGTGAGGCCATTGGTCTACGGGTGGTAGGCGGTGGTGCGGCGGTGGCTCGTCTTGCTGTACTTGAAGATCGCCTGAGTTGGGTCCGCATTAAAGGCGGTACCTCTGTCTGTGATAAGGACCTCTGGGGCGCCATGACGCAAGACGATGTTCTCCACGAAGAACTGGGCTACCTCGGCGGCACTGCCTTTGGGCAAGGCCTTTGTCTCGGCGTAGCGGGTGAGGTAGACAGTCGCTACGACGATCCACTTGTTACCGGAAGTCGACGTCGGGAACTGCCCCAGTAGGTCCATCCCGATTTGCTGGAATGGCCGGTGAGGTGGTTAGATTGGCTGCAGAAGTCCCGCTGGCCTAGTCGGCGGTGTCTTCCGTCGATGGCAATCTCGGCAAGTCTTGACGTAGTGGGCGACGGCGGCAGCAAGGCGTGGCCAGTAGTATTTTTCCTGTATTCTGGAGAGCGTGCGGGAAACACCGAGGTGCCCAGCCGTCGGGTCGTCGTGTAGGGCCTGGAGGACTTCTGGTCGCAATGTCGAGGGCACTACGAGAAGGGAATCGACTCGAAGCGGCGAGAAGTTCTTTACGAGGACGTCGTTTTTCAAGAGAAATGACGCCAGTCCCCGCCTGAATACTTTTGGAACAACGGTGGTCCTGCCCTCGAGGTATTCCACAAGGCCCCTGAGTTCCGGGTCGGCTTGCTGTCGTTCAGCGAAGTCGTCGGCACTTATGGTTCCCAAGAAGCAGCCATCATCGTGGTCGTCCTGCGGCGGTGCGTCGAGGGGGGCACGAGACAAGCAGTCGGCGTCGGAGTGTTTTCTTCCGGACTTGTAAACGACTGTAACGTCGAATTCTTGAAGTCTTAGGCTCCACCGTGCGAGGCGACCTGAAGGGTCCTTCAAGTTGGCTAGCCAACACAATGCGTGGTGGTCGCTCACAACTTTGAAGGGCCGGCCGTAGATGTAGGGGCGAAACTTTGATTTAGCCCAGATGATGGCCAGACACTCCTTTTCTGTTGTGGAATAGTTGATGTCTGCCTTTGATAGCGACCGGCTAGCATAACTGATGACCATTTCCAATCCGTCGGTCTTCTGCACAAGGACGGCGCCGAGTCCTACGCTGCTTGCGTCGGTGTGGATTTCCGTATCGTCGTGCTCGTCGAAATGCGCAAGTATCGGAGGCGTCTGCAGGCGTCGTTTCAATTCTTGAAATGCCTGAACTTGCGACGTTTCCCACCTGAATTCGACGTCGGCCTTCGTGAGTTGCGTCAGTGGCTCGGCGATCCATGAAAATTCCTTGACGAAACGTCTGTAATAGGCGCACAAGCCGAGAAAACGGCGTACGGCCTTCTTGTCGGTGGGCGTCGGGAAGTCAGCGATGGCAGCTGTTTTCCGCGGGTCCGGGCGAACACCATCCTTGCTGATCACATGACCCAAGAACAAGAGCTCTTCTTACGCGAAGCGGCACTTTTCAGGCTTCAAAGTGAGTCCGGAGGTCTTGATTGCTTGAAGTACAGCATCAAGGCGCCGAAGGTGTTCGTCGAAGTTTGAGGAAAACACAACGACGTCGTCCAAGTACACGAGGCACGTCTGCCACTTCAAGTTGGCCAGTACTGTATCCATAACCCGTTGAAAAGTCGCAGGTGCCGAGCAAAGACCAAAAGGCATCACCTTGAACTCAAACAGGCCGTCTGGCGTTATAAAGGCAGTCTTTTCTCGGTCTCTCTCGTCGACTTCTGTTTGCCAGTAACCGGTCTTGAAGTCCATCGACGAAAAGTACTTTGCGTTGTGTAATCGATCCAGGGCGTCGTCAATCCGGGGAAGGGGATACACGTCCTTCTTCGTGACTTTGTTCAGGCGACGATAATCGACGCAAAAACGGAGAGTCCCGTCCTTCTTCTTCACTAGCACCACGGGGGATGCCCACGGACTCTTCGACGGCTGAATGATGTCGTCGCGTAGCATTTCGTCGACCTGTTTCTTCACGGCGTCCCGTTCCCGCGTCGAAACCCGGTAGGGACTCTGACGGAGTGGTCGAACATTTTCTTCTGTTATAATGCGGTGCTTAGCAAGGGGCGTTTGTCGGACCCGCGATGACGACGAGAAACAGTCCTTGTTTTTCTGCAGAAGGCATCGAAGCTGTTGCTGTTGGCGAGCGGGAAGATTTGGGTTTACGTCGAAGGGTGGCTCAGCTGTTGGGGTAGTCGTCGTAGCTTCGTCGTAATCCGAAAAGGCAAATGCATCGCTGACGGCCAAGATTTCTTCGATGTATGCAATCGTCGTGCCCCTGCTCAGTTGTCTGTATTCTTGGCTGAAGTTCGTTAGCATCACGCTTCCTTTTCCTTCGTGCAACCGAGCAATGCCCCCTGCAACGCAGATGTCACGGTCTAGTAGCAAACGCTGATCGCTCTCGATGACACCTTCGATGTCTTCAGCTTTTTCGGTGCTGACGGGAATTATGACGCTGGAACGAGGCGGGATGGTAACTTGATCCTCGAGCACGTTCAGGCCATGGTGACATGGATTCGTATCCGGCGGTGTCGTTTTGTCCGACGATAGGGTTATCGACTTGGTTCTTAAGTCAATGACGGCGCCATGATGGTTTAAGAAATCCATGCCAAGTATGACGTCCCTGGAGCAGTGTTGCAAGATTACGAAACTCGCAGGATACGTGCGATTATTGATTGTTACTCTTGCTGTGCAGACTCCAGACGGCGTTATTAGATGGCCTCCAGCGGTACGGATTTCGGGGCCTTCCCAAGCAGTCTTAACTTTCTTCAACTTCGTGGCGAAAGGCCCACTGATGACGCAATAGTCGGCTCCAGTGTCGACGAGAGCGGTGACGTTGTGGCCGTCAATGAGAACGTCGAGGTCGCTGGTTCGTCGTCTTGCGTTGCGGTTGGGTCGCGGCGTCGGGTCACGGCTGCGTCGGTTTGTTGCGCTGCTTCGACGTGGCGTCGTCAGGTCTTCCTCAGGCCGTGAAGTTTCGACGTTAGGGCTTCGTTCGGTCGTCGGCGGCGGATAATCTTCGGTAGTTCGTCGTACAGCAACCGCACCTCCATCGATTGCTGCCCTTAGTTTCCCGGATACGGGCTAGGCGACCGGCCCCGATTTGGGCCAGTGTATTGCCAGCGGTGCGGTGACATGTAGCGGCCCGGCGAAGGCGAGTGGGAAGGTCGTCGTTCTTGCTACTGTGTTCCGGTAAGGTAGACGTCGATGTCGCGAGGCCGTTCGCCTGGCTCTGGGCGCGGCGCGTTGACGGCGAATCCTCGAAGCCCCATCTGTCGGTACCGACAGCGGCGGTACGTGTGGCCGGCCACCCCACAGTGGTAGCAGAGCGGGCGGTTGTCAGGGGCGCGCCAGACGTCGGTCTTCCTTAGCGTGTATCGCTGGCCGGCTGGTGGGCGGTATGACGTCGGTGGCGGCGGCGGTGGTGCCTGACGGCGGGACTGCTGGGGCGGCGCGGCGTCTTGACGTGGGCGAGGAGGGGGGGCGTTGCGTCGGGCTGCAGCAGCGTAGTTCATGGCTTGCGGCTGGGCAGTGGTGGTTCAAGGTTGCCCAGCGACTGCTGGATTTCTGATCGAACGACCTCTGCGATCGAGTCCACTTGAGGCTGTGGTGAGGGTAATAGCTTGCACAGTTCCTCCCGAACGATAGCTCGGATCGTTTCGCGCAGGTCGTCGGAGGCGAGGGCATGAACAGCTGGGCTGTCTTCAATCGTACGGCGATTGTACTGGCGGGTTCATATTTCCATCGTCTTCTCAATCGTCGTCGCTTCCGAGACGAATTCTTGGACTGTCGAAGGTGGGTTCCGCATCAGACCAGCGAAGAGCTCTTGCTTTACCCCTCGCATGAGGAAGCGGACTTTCTTGTCCTCGGGCATGGCAGGGTCAGCGTGGCGAAATAGCCGGGTCATTTCCTCTGCAAAGATGGCCACGCTTTCATTTGGAAGTTGGACCCGTGTCTCCACCAAGGCTGCGGCCCTTTCCTTTCGGACGACGCTTGTGAATGTCTCCAGGAAAGCGCTGCGAAAGGCGTCCCAGGTTCGAAGCGTGGACTCCCGATTCTCGAACCAGGTCCTTGCTGCATCTTCCAGGTAAAAGTAGACGTGGCGCAGCTTGCCCTCGGAGTCCCAGTTGTTGAACGCTGAGACCCTTTCGAAGGTCTCGAGGCAGGTTTCCGGGTCTTCGAATGACGACCCGCGGAAAGTTGGCGGCTCCTTGGGCTGCCGGAGAAGTATCGGCGCAGGCTGGACGGGGTCGGTCATCGTCGCTGCGGTCGGTGTTGGGACCTGGGGCTGCCTGGTGTTTTTGGGAAGGAGCCCGTACTCTGGCTGCAGTCCCTTCTGCCTGCGGCTTGTTCGACGATCCGGGTTTTCTTTGCCGTCGTCCTCCTCGCGGCTTGGGCTTGGGTCAGCGCTTCGCGGGGGCGTCCGGATCATGGAAGAAGCAGCACCTCCACCAGATGTCACGTGGTCGTGGCGTCGACGAACACAGCAGTCGGCGTTTGTAGGATGAAACTGTTTATTTGGCCGAACTTGTGGCCGGAAAATGAGAACTAGAACTACAGCAATGCACGCTGTACAATGATAGCGGCGAACAGGGCGTCGTCCGTCGATCAACTCACAAGCCGTGAAGCGCGTCGGCATTTAAACATGTGCCGTCGAATATTCCAGCGTTGTCGCTGGCTGTCGCGCAAATTCTAGAATAAGCTCGAGTGTGCGCGTCTTGCGCGCAATCTTAACAAAACGATCTACAATGATCGCGAAGGTTCTCGAACAACGAGGCGCGGTTCGCGCTGAGCGTTGCTGACAGTCTTTGTGGCCGAAAACCGAATACAGCAAAAGTGATAAAGAAACGCACGTGGCAATATTCACTGTTTACCGCTGCTGGTACGAAAATCTCGGTGGAACTTGAGCGTGCTTTCTATCACGCAATGCTCCTGTGCTTTTAGGGGCGAAGCTCCTTAAGGCGGCACCCGTTCGTCCCTCGTAGTCGTCATAGTAGTCGTAGTGCGTAACCAGTCTTACGGTTTGACCTCCAAGGTGGTGCCGGTGGGAGATTTTTCCTGTGCGTTGTTGAACAATAAAAAATTCACAGCGTGCGCGTTAACTAAAAGCCGAATTCTTCTGTCTCTCATTCCCCATTAGCAGCCATTGGCATGTTCCAGTAGGAAACGTTAGTAGAAGTAGAAGTGTAAGTGTTAGCTAAAAGCCGACTTCTTCTGTCTCTCATTCCCATTAGCAGCCATTGTTTACCACCAAGGTAGTGCCTGGTGAGATTTCGCCTGTGCGTGATTAAACAATAAAAATTTTGTCCAAAACGCCGTTGATTGATGAAATAAACCAACGAAAGACGCCAGATGTTTTGTAAAAGCAAAACGAAAGAACGCCAGATGTTTCTAAAGCAAAACGAAAAGACGCCAGCTGCTTAACGAAAGACGCCAGATGTTTTCTAAAGCAATGGTTTTCTAAACAATGAAAATTCACAGCGTACATGTAAAATTAAAGTGAGCTGCAAGTCGTCATAACTCATCGAACCTTTAGTATAAACGCGCCCGATCTCACGTCGGTGATGATGTACTGGGCAGAATTCACGGAAGATTCACGGTTTACCGATGAACCTCCGCAGCTTCGCCCACTCATCATCATTCACTCCGTGGATATGCTGTGATTTTTTTTTCAATTTGAAAACTGCCCTTAAGACACGCACGACAAATGGGCCCCTTTCTGTACCCATTCGTGATGTGGAACGAAAAAAAAAGAACACCGGGCACACTTTGCGTCAGATGCCCGCGTGTGGCAGCAGACGCAGAGGGGTCACTCCACGCGGCGCAGTTTAAAAGAAAAAGAAATATCTAAGAGCGTATAATTCTCCATTCTCGACACGCAGTCATGGCCAATCCACCAGAGAGGGTATGTGCCCTAATGTTGAGGAAACAAACAAACAAACAAACAAACATTGCCGACACTTGCAGCGCGCTGCTCAACCACAAAAACGTAACAACTGTGACAGTTGTTAGTTCGCGCTTGTGCTGTGTGTACGTGCGCGTTCATTTCGGGCGTCCTTTTTGCTTCAGCGGCGAGCTGCAAATATCGAGCTGCTTGTTCTTTTTCGCGTGACACTGCAATTTCTCGTTATCCCAATTATGATTTCACCCTTGCGGCGAAACCGTGACTTTTTATTACACTACATAGCTCTATCGTTGGGAGGATCGTACGTGCGTTCTATATTTCCGATATAAGCAGCGATTCGTTACAATTACAATCCCGGTCTGCGCGAATGCTTTGCAAGCAAGCTGTTTTCCGCAGCAATGGGCTCGATCCACTCAATTAAATGCGTAAACTGTTAGCTACGTGTTTAATTACACTGTTTCTGCTGACTTGAGTTGCAATGAATGATTTGCGTTGCGATTAGGGCACTGCACGGGCCGGATTTTACGGCCCGGGCCCGGCCCGGGCCCGCTTTATGAAGCCCGAGCCCAGCCCGGGCCCGTGGTTCCAAGCGCGGGCCCGGCCCGGGCCCGGGTGTACATGACCGAACCCAGCCCGAGCCCGGCCCGGGCCCGTTCGTACTTGACCGTACCCAGCCCGAGCCCGGCCCGGGCCCGGGCGTTCATTACTAAACTAATCCAGGGCGCGCTTTTTCATGACCAGACCCGACCCGGGCCCGCTAGAGGATATTAGTTGTTGATGATGATTATTAATGATGCCTTGCGCTTTGTAGCGGGCGATCGGACGGAAAATCTGGTGTGTACATGCATCGAAATGTTGCTTTGCCCACGGTGGTAGCTCAGCGGTTAAGCTGTTTCGCTGTTAAGTCCTAGGACGCGGGTGCGATTCCCGCGGCCACGGCGGCCGCAATTTGGTGGGGGCGAAATGTAAGAACACCCGTGTATATACTTATCTTTAGGTGCACGTTAGAGAACTCGAGGTGGTCGAAATTGATCCGGTGCCACTACGGCGTGCCTCGTAATCATATCGTGGTTTTGGCACGTAATACCAAGGAATATAAATGAAATGTATCGTATGTGTCAACCTCGAATAAAAGACCGAAATCTTTATGCCTCCGATGGGAACAACCGTAATCTGGCCCATTGTTAGTGCTGTTAATATACATATATATATACGTGTCACTTCAGCTTGGCACAGTGTACCTTAGACCATGGAATGCATAACATTCGCGTGTGCTCGAAGGCCCGACTTACGCCTTTTAATGAGCGGGTCTGGCCCGGCCCGTAGCCTCAAGCCCGGGCCCGGCCCAGGCCCGCGGCTTCAAGCCCGGGCCCGGCCCGGGCCCGCACTTTCAAGCCCGAGCCCAGCCCGGGCCCACCAAAAAACGCTTCGGACGGCCCGGCCGGCCCGCGGGCCGGGCCAGGCCCGGGCTTTCGGGCCGGCCCGGGCCCGTGCAGTGCTCTAGTTGCGATATACAACGTGGTTTACTCCGTAGCCTACGAAGAGAAGCGGGATATAAGAACGATCGATAATAGCATGATGGCGCCTTGACAATGTGTGTGAAGAGGCGAACCACGTGCCTTACGACAAACCGGAACGTACGACTGACGCAGAGGACGGAGTTGGCTCTGTTTTTTCCCGTGATGCACAGCGCCGGCGCATGGTGGCGCGCGTGACTTTGAGGAAAGGTCCATTGGAAGGGCCATATATGCAAATACTCTCTGATTGGGACAGTGACGGCTGTGGGAGAAGCTTAGAACTGCTCCTAGGTTGTAAACGACTGTAGGTCAGCTGTGTTCCTCACCATGTGTACAAATAATGCGTTTTTAGAAATAGTTCATTCCGTCATAGGACGCTGCAAACATTAGGAAACAGTGGGTATACTTCAATGATATTAACATACACAAATGACTAAGGGCAATATATATGAAACATTTTAACAAAAATCCACAGCGTGTCCACAGTCCACGGCGTGTCCCAATACATACTACGAATAACTAGCATGCACAAACTTATCACAGTACACAAAATGTACATGGCAATGTATATACACATTACACATGACTTGGTGAACATGCCAGCAAATATGTAGAGCAGATGCTATCATACAAGTAATTTACATAAATGTACAGTTTTAGCATGAAATGTGTATATACAAAAACCGACACGCGTACGGGGACTTGCAGATACAGAACTAATCAGTACAAACAGATTATATTCATTAATAAATCACTGTCTCATGGCCTGGCTACAAGAACCAGGCCAGAATAAAACAACCCGCACACGTTCATTAACTACCGACAGGAAGTGGCATGACCACTGCCGTAGAAATTCCTCGTCCCAAAGTAAGAACAATTTATTCAAACAAAGAGGGCAGCAGTTTGGAGTACCACTGTGCCAAAATCGGGAACAAAACACGGCGACGGTGACATGCTTCGACAGTCTCACACCTGTTACGCCACCAACAAAGCCCCCGCAGCAGTTAGAAGGCGTGCAAAGCGACTACGCGAGCAACGGCCAAATGTGGCAAAACGATACTCTCCTAGGCAACGGCAACCAGTATTAACGGTCTCAAAAATATCCTTGCAATTACACATTGCGGCAGCAGATGGTCGTTGGAATCTTTTAACGGGTAGTTAGGACAAGTGGAAGATGTGACCATGCCCCACCTCTCCAGTCAGTCTCGTGTTGGGAGTACTCTTCATCCCAGACGCCACATAAAGTAACGGAGATGACCGTTCTCGTGCTCCACGAGACACCACTCCTGCGTCCTAGACGGGCTGGAGGAACCAGACGGAGCAGCAGGGCCGGCGTTGTCTCTACAACACGGTTTTCAAGAATCTCTACATCACGAGATACCTGCTGTGCGTGGCGAGAAAGTGCTACCGCTATGAAATAAAATGGTTCTTGTGGTGCAGACTGAATCCGCACTCCCGGTAACAAATATCATACATTTGTGCCTAAAAATAGTAGGCAAGGTCACGCGTGGAGCACTGATCACCGTGCAACACGCGAAGCAAGAATCGCAGGATAAGCAGCCGGCGGTGAACAGACACGGATGGGAACGCGAATGCACCTCTGTTTTGGGGTTGCCCAAGCGCAGCTTGGCCAACCAGCTCAGTTCCAGCTGAACAGAAAAAAACGAGCCAAGAAGGGATTGCAACGACCAAATTATTCGGATTTAGCGCTGCACGGCATGATGAATCTCCCATGCACGGCCGGAAAATACAGCCTGTTCTAATTGTTGTCGTCCGCTTCCCGGACCTGTCGTTTTACATCGTCGACGACTGAAAATGACACGGATGCTGATATGCCATAGGAGGTATAATCAGCCCTGAATCCGAGTAGAGTCGTTTTTTTAAGCGCCTGAGGTAGACCCATACTAAGCAAAATGCTACGGTAAAAGCTGTCCTCGTTCTTTATATACAACGTGATGTCATCGGCGAAAGCTGCCATCTTCACGGTACCATTTCCAGGTAGTGGGAGGCCTCGAATGTACGGATCATTAAGTAGTGAGTGCAGGAATGTTTCGAGACTAAGCACATAAACTACTGGAAATAGAGGACACCCTTGGTGAACTCCGCCGATAACAGGACATGCGGTTCTTTCATAAGCACCAAGAAACAGCGTGGTGTGTATATTTCTTTATGTATTTCTGAGAAGCTCAACGATGTTTTGCGAGAAGGCAAACGCCGCCATTATGCTAAATTTGTAGCTATTATAGCGAAGCCTTAGAACACTGCAGTAGGTCGTCCTCTCCAGCCCCTGCTAGTGGGTCGCCCTCTTCGGTTCTTTTCGGAGAGAACGCAGCTCATGCTGAGAGTCGGCCCCGCCTTGACTGTCGCTGTCGTTCATCGTCGCAGAGTGCCCACTAAGAAACGTCTTTACATTTCGGTGAAGAGTGCTGTGCCCTTAAAAAAGCTTCGGTCTCCATTCGATGCCCCTGGAGCTTCGATACCGTACTGTGCCATCTACCGTACCGCAAGACGACGCCGCCTAGCAAGCGCGGAGGACTGGCTCGCGATTTACGAACGCGTGAATGTCGCCAATTAATGAGACAAACCAGGCAAACTGAGCAACTTGGTCTTCTACCTCGGGGCTGTAGCAGGCATGTGGTACAACAGCCATGCATCCGACTTCCCGATGTGGTCCGATTTGAAGACCGCCATTGTCGACGTGTTTGACCACCCTGTTGTTCACAAGCTGCAAGCCGAACAGCGTTCACGTGAACGAGCTCAGCAAGCCGGTTAATCTTTCACCAGCTACATTGAAGACATCCTTGACTTGTGCAAAAAAACCGACGCGTGCATGTCGGAGTCTGACAGAATCAGGAATATTATGAAAGGCATCGACGGCGATGCCTTCACCATGCTGCTGCTAAATACCCTCGCACGGTGGCAGAGCTCACCACGCTGTGCCAAAGCTATGAGGAGCTGCGCTGACAGCGCTTGATTACCCGTCGCCCGCCATCACGTGGGCTTGTCAGCTATTTCCGACCACTGCACCTTACTCGCCGAAATCAAGTCGCTCGTGCATGAAGAAAGTTTCCGCCAAGTCTCTCTACTGGCTTTCGCTGCACCGCAACATCTTGAGCTGCCGTGAACTACACTTCTGCCAGCCCTCGGCGCGATCAAATGTCTTTTCTTGATCAAGTGATACCAAAAGTCCACGCGCTGCTCTCCCCAACGTGTACGCAATCATTTCGCGCCTAACAAATCAGAGGCTATGAATTTCTCTTCCAGGAATTGAGCACGCCTGATCATGTCCTATTAAGAAAGCCATCAGGCTTCTCAAACGCCGAGTGGCAAATTCTTCAGAAGTTTTGATATCTACGTTCAGAAGCGTAAATGGTATCCATTCCTATGGGCCGACTGGCGATGGGTCATGTTTACGTATTAACACAATTCAACCATCATGGTAGCTATCCGGTAAATCAGTTTTCGAAGCCGCGGCAGACAACAAAACAGAAAGTGCTCCAATGTCCTCCAAAAGGTTATCAGAACACACGCTTCTTGGAAGGCAATGGATCATTCACCTCTTAGCTGACGGATTTGCACAAAGTTGTGCAGCTACCTCTGGTGGAACCTGAGGCAGCCCACTTAGTATTGTGAATGTATGGGCCGTACCATGATGCGTTGGCATAGTCGTACGAGGCATGTTTTCAAAATGAGCTACGAAAACAGATCGATCACGCGCAAGAGGCATCGCCACGAGAAGGGCTCTGGCGGCCTGAGTTCTGAGCGGAATCGACTGCCTGAGAAGCCAGCCTCTCGAAAAGCGCAGAACCTTGGGGTGAGCATATGGATTACGTCTGCAACGCGAAGAGGCCTCCGACAACGACGATGCTACAATAAGGCGTTTGAAACGGCCCCGTAACTCTCGCGACCATGCGCGCACTAATGGAGTTAGTCGATCCACCCGAAGAGCAATGCGTAGCTTTCTGACAGTGTGCGCTAGTTCTTCCGATATACGGCGTCTGAGGGCACGCCCTTCAACTGAGCAGTGTGAACAACACTGTAACCACGACTCCGTACAGGATCCGAACAGGAAGGTACACAGGACTAGATAAGCTGGAGAGCGAACGCGTGTCATGCAGAACGCGGATGTTAAGATACGATGGTCTCACTCATGAAGAAAAAGGAAAGTAAGCCTCGAGCACCCCTAGTCTATGATCAGAGATGTCAACAGGGGGTGATGGTGATGGTATCACATCGGATCGCGACACGTAAGAAGCTAGCGCGCTTGGGGCGTAGAAGCTTTTCAACCTACTAGACGATGCACCACGCCGACAAGTCCAGGCATATTGTCGCCCATGTGCTAGTATGTGCGCATCTATCAAAAAGGAGCGCTGTACCAGGCGACGCAGCTCTCGCGCGTTCTAATCAGAACGACCCCATCACAGACCCTGCAGGTCAGCTCGTCTGTCTAACATAGAGTTAAAATCTGCGGTACGTATGACATGTCGACCGCCAAGAAAATACACGGCGAGGTCATGAAAAAAAGACAGAACGCATCTCCACGAAGTGAATGATAAGGAGTAGGTGCAGCTAGGTCCTATGGTCCATGTTATCTACATTGTAGTGGCCGACTAGTATAAAGGCTTTGTGCTTGTAGGAGTTTTTCATTAAATGCGAAGCATTTCTTAGCGAACCTCTGGCACTTTGAGCGTTTCTATCTACGTATCTATCTATCTATCTATCTATCTATCTATCAGCCTACGTCTGGGTGCTCTCATGATCGCCTCCTTAACTTGGTATAGACCAAAATTTGCATGGGAGGGTAAGACGGTTTCACAAATATGAATGCGGGTCATGACGTGAATAACGTTAAACTCCTGTTGCGTACGTCGTCAAACACTTTCCACTAGACACGTGTGGCACATACCCGTTTACCACGGGCCGCGGTGTACGGGTATGCGCCACAGGTGACTGACAGTTTATATCTACCCAGGAACGGCGAGAACAGACATTGGTAACTACCTAAATCCTAGAGCGTTAAGGAAAACCAACATCGGCAGCGTTGACTCAAAGAATGGAAAGAATGAAAATTAGGATCCCAGCAGGAATCGAACTCAAGCTTTCTGCGTGACAATCAGGTATTCTACCACTGAGCCACGGCAGGTCTTGAAACTGGTTTGGAAAAACAGCCTACGCAGGCGAAATATCGGTGCAACGCCAGTTGTGGTTGTGGTGCTGGCTATCTAATTTTACAAGAAAGTAATAAACACTACATGATGCTCCTACGATGTGAACTCCTACGATACAGGCGTCATATCAGATTAACGTCTGTAGTTGCAGTGTTGGCTCCGCTTTTAGAGCACTCTCATAAGCATTACGTTTGTATTCCTATGATTCAGCAAGCTATATTGAAGCATTCCTCGACCCCGAAGGATTATATTAACGTAAGTTACATATGATATCCACATCACCGCACCGTACAGTGCACTTCGTCCTCCAGAACGACGCAGTGTCCTCTTCATTTCTTACGAGGCTGGGCAATGGCCTCATGTTGGCCGAGGATGATGCCAGATTGATTGACAACCGCTTTGTAGACTAGGCTACGTAGGGCACATACGCCCAGGTAGTCTACGGATACGACAAACACCATCCACTGATGTTGGTCTACGTAGCGCAATCCAGGCCTACCAGCCTCGACGGCCTATACCTCACCAACGCGAAGGGTGACTTCAGGTTCCGACATGTCGCCGACTCTATCGACAGATAATTTGTCGACGAAGTGACCGAGACATCCACGATTTCCAACAGCTGTACTATACCTTATACTTCACTACACATGCAACCCTCGTCTCCGCGATCACGGCCGGATATGATAACAAGTCATGACCAACTGCTGGTGCTCCCTGATCACGGTGATGATGCCCTTGTTCAAGAACTGTCAAGAACTTCTTGCACACATGCACACGGGTTCGTGAAACGTGCGTGCGTTCTCGGGACACGTATAAGCGCTGCATGTCAGCTTACCGCTTCTGGTGTTGGTAATACCCGTTGCCATTGGCAGCGTTACCCAACCGTAAACTGGATATATAACACATATGCGGCTCTACAACATATATATGTGTGCGTATAAAATTTATACAAATCTATAGCGTCATTTTGTAACGTGTCGCTGAGTAAAAAATGTTACGCCACGGTCACCTCCCCGCCGCATGCTTCGCCTAACATCGACTCCCACGGTACGTGGGATCTGCCAAATTTTTTGTACTGCCGCAATTTTATTGATTCTAGCGTACTGTTCTACATTTTTTGTCTCACGTATGTTACCCAAGCGTTACCCCAAATGATGTAAATTGAGTGACATAAAGTGACATAAAGAGTCGGCGACAAAGCTCGGTCCTAAGGTCCATAATGTGTGCGTTGGTGTCGCTGACTAATATAAAGTTTGTGCTTGTAGGTGTTTTACACTGTTTTGACACAATTATCATTGCTGTTTGTCTATTGTGAAGTTTTTTTGTATTCTTATGCACACTTATTTCTCGATTATAGCAAAGGTTTTGTAATCACCATGACAGCAAACAGTGAGTATCGACGACAAAGCTAGGTCCTAAGGTCCATAATATCCACGTTGAAATCTCGACTATTATAAAGTGTTTGTGCTTCAAGGTGTTTTATATTGTTTTGTCACAATTATAATTGATATTAGAAAAACTGTTGAAGCTTTTTTTAGGGGATTTACACGGTACTATGCCGTGAGCACGGATACCACAGAACCTACAAGCCTAGATCCTAAGGTGCTTCGCCCCTAACATCGTCAGACATGACTGCTTCAGCTGGCCCATGAATATAGAAAATGCGCAGCTTGAATGACAATACGACGCAGTCAAAATCCACTACCCGACTTATCCCGTGAAAAAAGCGTGATCATCTGGCATAAGAGTTCCGTAATGAACATATCACAATCCCAGAGGGTACTGTCAATGGAGCCAAGTGAGTAAGGGCACAGCTTGCTTAGATTTCCTGGAAGATCGTCATGCTTGATCGGGTTACCATGGAAAGGTCCGCTGCCTTTCTAAATAGCATTATTATAACATATGCAATAAAATATAATTGGAAAAAAGAATTTGTACTCGCATTTTATTCTTTATCCCAACGACCCCAAGATAGTGCAAGTGTCTCGAACGAATTCCTCACCAAACAAGGCGAAGGTTCAATCAAAAGAAGCTCCATAGCAATATGAATGAATGAATACATGAATTAATGAATAAATAAAACTTCTTTAGGCAACAGTAATTTTCCCTTTTATTATATTTAATACCGCAAGCCCGGAGCGTTTCGCGAACTTTTGGATCAAGTGGATGGAAGATTGTTGTACTCAAGTGATGGGAAAAAGACTGTTCTGTAACAGTTTAATGCAATCTGGATGGGGCGCCCGTAAGGAAATTGTCTGCACTCTGAATGAACACACTGAGTTGAGAGCACTTGGTATGCTTCGTTGGCTCGCCGTCACGCTGCCCAAGCGCATCGTAGAGGCCAGGTAGAAAGAAGTGCCTGGTTGATGTGCTCCGCCTGATACCGCAATGATCAGAGCTGTTCACAAAAAACAGTGTGCTCCTTCAATAAAGTCATTCAAATAATTTTCATTAATCATGCTGACAGTTTATTGGCCCTTTTCTTAACTAAACATACGATCTGATATAACATACATTTCACAAACTCTTAACTTGAACCCTTACCTCGTTTTCGTAGCAGATTATATTTATTTGGGCTTTATAACAATCGAGGCAGCGCTGAATTTCCGGTTGACTAGGTGGAAATTCTGGTGTGCTCCTTTAATAGTTTATGTGCACGCATGCAGTGGTCGAACCATGTGTTACATGCTCCCAAGTGATATGTGCACTGCAGACCCAGTTAAGCTTTAGGTGTACTGCGCCAACGTAAGGTTCGCATGCCTCTAGTGTACGATGAGTGTCGTGCCGTTACCGCAGTGCGATTGCTAAAGAGGTGGCCCCCTCACCGTAATCACTGCCCATGGCAGCACTATAGCCTTCACTGTCCAACAAAATTCGTCACTATCTGCTTTTCAAGCAAAGCTTGCATTCACTCAGCTGTAAAGTTGGCGATGGTGGTGTTCTAAAAAAACCCACCGCCACGAAACAAAACACATGGCGCACACACAGAAATACTTCCTCACCAAGAGATGGCACCCACCAAAGAAACAAACCTCACAGGTTCCCCTATGTATTCGCCTAAGACGACTCAAAGGCGCAAGCCCCCATCTTCTTTTTCTTCTCAGTCGATGTATTTATTCCATTCCAAGCCCCTCTGAAAGCTTTGTGCAACTCACATGTTTTGCACTGCCTCCTGGATTGGACGCATGACGAGCTTTCTACAACTCACCCAGTTTTGCACTGCCTCCGTAAACGGCCCAGCTTTCACCAGGTGAAGGTGTCATGTGATGAGGTCACCACTTGACGTCCCGTTATGTGACGGCATGATGACGTCATAAGTCCAGGTTATCCGTGGCGTTATGAGCACGTCATGTGGTTACGTAATCAAGATTTCTTGCCTCACTCGTCCTGACACCGCCGAAGCCGGACGCAGACGGCCAATTTTCGTGCTTATGAGGGATCTCACTATTTCGCTTTTATAAATGAGCATCTTCATGTAGAAAATATACAATTATAGATGGCACATAGAGAAGACAAGTGCAATCGCTTACCTAGCAAAATGATTCATAGGCAACTGCGGACTTCCTACGAGGCGTCTAATTATGTCTGCAGAGGCGCAATCAAGTTGGAATCAATGCGTAATTGATGCGCAGATTTTATAGCTGGCAGTGAACTTGGCGCACCGAAAAGTTACCGAGCATTTTCGAGGAACAAGTCGGAAATGGCTACTGCATAACAAATATCACTAACCGACTCCTCTTCCCGCGACTCCATACCGGACAGAAGCAATACACAATGACAGCGAAGACGCTGTCGTATGAAGTTTTTATTTTTGATGTGCTCGTATCTGTAAAACTTGTCGTCACTCTCATTTCTATGTGTTTCTTCTACAGTAAAGGCATAGCTATAAAGGTATCCTGCAGTAAAACTCTTTTCATAAACACAGCTTTTGAACGAAGGCTCAAATGTCGGGCTCGCCGTTGTCATCTTTGCTTGGTGTTCTACATCGGAGGCGAAAGTCGTGAGAGTTCATCTCAAGAAAAAGAAGAGTAAAATAAAACCCTTCCTTGGAAAAAAACGGCGTGCCCGTGGCAAGCTGCTTTATAAGAACATGAGTCAGTGCAGACCCGTTTAATTTGTACTTTTTTATGTGTAAATTAATTTTTATTGCGCCGCTGGTTTCGTCGTGTCTTTACGCCCGTGTGTTAAACCATGTCGTTGCGAAGGTGCTACCTCTCTCAGGCTTAAATATACTCAACATGTTTATCGAAGCCATCTGTCGATTGCAGCAACGACGCACCCAGCTTACTTTATAAGAGATAAATTTCCAGCTATTCATTCTTTTATTGTTCCTCGCACCTGATGGCGTAAATAAAAGTGTGCAAGAATTTGAATGAGTACCAATGACAGTATAAAATAGAGAGCCTGCCTCAAAACGCAGCCTCGATAACATCACTTCCCTCTGCTCCCACAAACTCATGCCAACTAAAATACTACTCACTAGCATTATCTTGAAGTTAATTTGGCCACAGTTCATTTCAGTCTTGCTTACTCTCACTCATCACAGCCATTCTACTCAGTGATTGTGGCGTGGCTTGACTCAGGAGATTAAAATTCAGGCAGGACCTCTTGGCATACAGACTTCGTATTACTAGGGTAGTTGTTGGGAATCGTGCACATTAAATAACCAAAAGCTTTCATACGATACTTATGCATAGCTCATCCAGCTAGTACACAAACGCTAACTTACAATAAACAGTCAGAATATTCGTTCGAAGCATATTACATTGTTTCTGATTTCCTTAACGTAAAACGACTTCCAACAACAAAGTATCGTGAAGCGCGATCTAGGGATTATTCAAAAAATTAATTACTTATGGATGACATGTCAAAAAACATTAGATAATAAGGAAGTTGCCTATGAGTTTCGTGCATGGCTGTACGAGTACGATTCACTCACGCGTGGTAATGTTTGTGCGTGTGCTAGATTATTGTGTCACGTGATCACTGGAGGCTGGTCCTTGTGACACATTTCCACAAGATGAGGAAGCGGGCTGACGCGCTGTGTTCCAGGTGGTAATAACAACACGATGATGTATGTGCGGATTCTGACCCGCCAATGTGGACTAGTGGCTATGGTGTTCGACTGCTGACCCGAAGGTCGCGGGATCCCGTCCCGGCCGTGGCGGCCGCATTTTCGGTGGAGGCGGAAATGCTTAGGCCCGTGTACCTATGTTTAGGTGCATGTTAAAGGGGTCATGAACCACTTTTCCAAGTAATGATCTAATGACCTTAGTATCAGAGTTTACTGCCTCCCGAATCGATTGCCGCAAAAATTTCTCGAATCCGTCAAGAATCAGCGGAGTTACGGGGGTTTGGCGCACGCTCCCAGCGCTTTCTCTCTTTTCTCGTGCCGACGAGCGCACTCGAAGCTAGACAGGGAGGGATGACACTGGGGAAAGAAGTTACGTCAGTGCGCGTCATGAAACGCGATCGCTCTCCCGCTGTGATTCGCTTGCGCGAGTGCGGCTACCGTGTACTGAGGAGTGCGGCGCCGGCAAGTGGCGGCACCCCGCGGCAAGAAGCGCATCTGATCCGAACGCCGCTCTCGATTTACGTCGGCTATCGGCCAATAAGCATGCTATGTCTCTTGCGACGTAAACTGCCAGACGCCCCGCCCACCGACGAGAGTGAGAACCGGCCTCTGTTTGAAAAGAGGGCGCCTGGGGAAACGGCAAGTTCGCGCTCCGCTTGTGGCCTTTACGCGGCGCGCACGACTGTAGTATTTGGCAGAGCAGTTCATAGCCGTGTCAGCTTTCCGCAGGATGTGTTTTTTCAACATGCCCAAGGGGTGCTTCATGACCCCTTTAAAGAATCCCAGGTGGCCGAATTTTCCGGAGCCCTCCACTACGGCGTCTCTCATAATCATAACGTGGTGTTGGAACTTTAAACCCAAGTTAATATTATTATTATTATTATTATTATTATTATTATTATTATTATTATTATTATTATTATTATTATTATTATTATTATTATTACACTACAGTGTTTTATCGTTGGGGGGATCCTGTATGCAAAGTACATTTCCGATATATGCAGCGATTAGTTAGAATTACAAGACAGCTCTACGCGAATACGTGCAAGCAGGCTCATTGAGTGGGCTCAATGAGCGAGCTGTTTGAGTAAACATGAGCGCCAACTGTTTGCGAAGTGATTATTAGCATTGTTGCTGCTAACTTCAGCTGCGCCCCATGACATGCCTTGCGAAATACAACGTGGTGTACTCCGTCGACTAGGGCGACAAGCACGATATAGGAACGGTGCATAACAGCATGATGGCACCTTTAGAAAGCGTGTGAAGCGGCGAACCACGTGCGTTACGACACGCGCGAGCGCGCGGCAGAGCAGACGAAGGAGTTCAGTGCTTTTTTTATCACGAAAGTGTTTTATGCCGGGGTCCACCAAAATTTTAGTTATGTTTTTCCTTTGTTCGTTTTCTCCTTGGTGTGGATTGAAGTCCCGTCAAGGAGATGATCGACGTCGATGAAGCAGGAGGCAGGTTGGAGGTAATAAAAACTTGAAGGTATATTGCAGCGAAATATTTACAGTCATATGTACATCTTGCCGAAGCACACTGATGATAACATAGACATCAACAGCATCTTACTCATCTACTTAACTTTTCTTAAGTTAGAGCCTAGAACACTGTTACTACATACGAAGAACCGAGTCTCACTGTTCGACCACCGAGTGGTTACGGCCCAGACGAAAGTTGCATCGTACGGAGTCTTACTGATCGATCAGTTAAGTGATTACAGCCTAGACTGAAGGGAAACGAATTCCGTCCAGTCTTAAGTACCTTGCGGTAACAAAGAAAAGGGGAGGTGGCCACTGCTGGTCCGCCTCAACCTTCTGTTATCCAATCTGTTTATCCTCAGATTAAGCCACTCCCTACTGGGCTATCCTTAATCTCGACAGCAGTGTCTTTACAGCGCACACAGGCATTTTGGCACTCTTTCCCATCATGGCTCTCCCTCTCCTTCCCACGCTCTCAGGGATTCTCACGGTCGAAATACATCGGTATCTTAGCCCTGGTGAATTCACGCCATTTTCCCACACTCCTCGAGCTGAACCCGCGGAGCCAGTCGTTAAGCGGTTCTGGGAAAGAAAAGGCGTTTGCGTGACCCTGCCTCCCACGCATTCGACCTTGCATTGTTGCGAAAGCCATGTCGGTCGTTGTTGGGGGTCACGCATACTGTCGCCTCGAGCGACAGCATAGAGCAGGGGATGTCCTCCTCATTTTCCCACATATTCGGGCCGCCGACCTCTGAGAACGGTCGCTTGACCGCAACCCATGCTGGCCATCGGGGTAGACAAGCCGGTCAAAGGAAGCCGTTTGCTTTCTCCCGATAATTGCACAGCCGAAGACCGGGCAGGGGGAGAGCCGAGAAAGAAGCTTTGTACGACGTACCGTGCCGCGCCGTCCCGTCTGCAGGATCGACTTATGAGCGGCAAACATAACAATTTTCATGACGTATTTCCGTCACGGAAATACGTCAGCAAAATGGACGACATGAAATGGCAAAGAAAAAAACTATAACAAAATGTTCCAATGACAGGAGTCGAACCCATGACCTCTTGGTCCGCAACGATGGATGGCGGCCGTTTTGCCCGCTAAGCTACCGCCAAACATGTACCGGTGGCTACATGAACGCACATTTTATCTTTCACAATTTCCTCTCACAGTGCTCTAGATTTATGTATGGATGGATGGATGCTATGAGCGCCCCCTTTATAACGGGGCGGTGAAATGTGCAAAAACGTATGTGCCACCAGGCTTAAAGAAAAGAAAAAGCGCCGCTGCTAGGACCACACCATTCGGCATGCTTCCAAGGGCCGTATTTTTAAACGATCGCAAAAGGCGACAATCGCAAATGTATTGATGTGCGCCTTTGATGCGCGCTGATTGCTATTGAGCAAAACCGGAAAAGTGATGGCACCATCTAGTATTTCCGTCAATTTACGGTGCTGACATGCCTGTAATAAACCAACACACCTTATCACCGTCGGTTGGTGGTGACATTTCAGTGACATAGACGGTAGCTTCTAGTATTTAATCCTCGGCGGACATGCGCAGTATTTTTTTACGCTGAAGCTTCCTGCGAGCATTACCACGGAGTATTGTCAGCACATTCTTCTTTGGCAGCGTTCGTTTTTTTTTTTGTTTGAACGTTCTAGGAACATGATCCGTGCGTTGTTCGCGTGGCTTATCGCGCGCCAGCAACAAGTTGAGATGTTCAGACGATGTCGCTGCGGTGGCAAACAACAGCTGAACTCTCCGAGTACGCCGCGTTAAACTCGCAACGAAAATACATTTCGCAGAAAGTTGCATTCTTTAAGTATACTGTGCCTCAAACAATTTCGCAAAAATACTTTGAAAGCACTTTCAACACGTCCTATATATCAAGTAGCCACAGCCAAGCCTGGCCACTGCGTAGAAGCCAGCATACGCATGAAACCAACGCACTCGGGTCTCTCTGCGCTCGCACGGTACGCTCACTCCTGTGTTCTGAGACATTTGCGACACCAACGAGCAGTGCAACAATGATGTCACAGGCAAGTGTTTCTTCAGTTGTTGAATGCATCAGATTCTCCGTCACCAAACGCGATACTATCGCCTTTTGCGATCGTTTGAGAATACGGGCCCAATAGAAGTGTGATTTCGTCAAATCTTTAACACATCGTCCGCCGCGGTGGTATAGCGGTTACGGTGCACGGCTGCGGGTTCGATCCCGGCCGCGGCGGTCGCATTTCGATGGAGGCGAAATGGTAGTGGCCCGTGTACTTAGATTTAGGTGCAGGTTAAAGAACAGATGCATACCACCTTATATGGACATGCCAAGGATTACAGTCGGAACGCTTCCGTCATCTCCTGCAAGCTGATCTTCGCTACAGTGACACAAACAGTTATGACCGATGGATACATGACAACACATTCCACAAGACACTTCTTCACTTCATACACAACACCGGCCTAACGGCGCACATTTAACACAAATATACAAAACAAATATTATGCCTTAAGGGCAAGTCTATGTCGCAAATAAAAAAAAAAAAAAAAAAAAAAGAACACCAGATGGTCTAAATTTCCGGAGCCCTCCACTACGGCGTCTCTCATAATCATATCGTGGTTTTGGGACGTAAAACCCCAGATATCATATCTTTAACACATCGCGAGGTGGTGGTTTTAACCCGAGCCTCGCTCATAGCATTCATCCATATCGAAATATAGCTCTCCGACGCTCGCCTGGCTGTCGGACCGCGTTCCCCGCTCCCCCTGTGATAATTAACGGCCAGGCTTGAGGGAAGACACGACGCGCGTAGCGTTTCTCTAAGCGTTTCACGACGCTTTTAAGGAGTGCATATCGAGTATCAGTGTTTATGGCTTGTTCATGCCGCATTTGCGCGGGATTCACCATATGCGTTGTCCACCTATATGTTAACTCCAGCTATCGCAATGGTTAAATCATCATCAATGGCCTTAGTCGTCGGTACGGAGATGTGCCACTAGGCGTCAACGTGAGGGCGTCCACATCAAGCGGTGCTATAACTGCCAAACAACAGTAGACATTGTACAAGCTCTCATATACCAATGCACTATGAGCAATCTACTACTTCTGTGACGACACATTTCGCTTTCGTGTTATACCGAATCCTATGACAGAGGGATCAGCCATCTTTTTTTCCTACGATGCACAGCGCTGGCGCAAGGTCACGCGCGCGACTTTCTGGAAAGGCCTATTGAAGAGGCCATATATGAAAAACATTGCACCACCTCCCGCTAAAGAAAACCATGTGTGCATGCGAAGCAGCGGGGAGATGGTTAGCTTGAGCGGGTGATGGTGTAATTTTTTTTCTTGCGTTCTCGAACCTGTGCCTTCGTTTGGCGGCGAATCAGCACTGCCTTCCAGTGTCCATCCAGCTCCCGCTGCGTGGAACTGCCGGCGTCCGAGGTATTCGATTCCCGCAAGGTCGCAAGATCATGTGCGTCTGCCTCTCTGCAGACCATGCCATTGGTGTCGTCGTGGGATTCTTCAACGAGGGAAGGAGAGCACGAGCGCTCCGCGTCTAGAGCCACAGAAGCAGAGGCGGCCATCGGCCGCTCGTGCGAAGTCAAGACGCCGGAGGCGTCGCTGCTGCGTACTCGTCGTAGGAGAGAATGACGCGCACTAGAGGGGGAGTGGAGAGGTTTTGTGTGGAGATGAGGTGTGTGGAGAGGGTTTGTGCATGCGCAGTAAGGGGGGTCACGCCGCACAGCACCACCACAACCGCATTGAACTCCGCCGTAAGATGATTCGCATCTAAAAGTCTCTCGCTTGGGACAGTGACAGCTTTGGGGAAGCTTACATCTATGCTTAGGTTGTAACCTACTGTAAGTCAGCTGCGTTCCTCAGAACGTACCAACTAATCAAACATTCTTCAAACACCGAAGTGTCGTTGGAGCCAAGTGAGTACGGGCACAGCTTGCTTAGGTTTCCTGGAACACCATCTTGCTTGATCGGGTTACCGTGCAAAGGTCTGCTGCCTATCTAAATAGCTTTATTCATAACGGATGCAATAAATAGTACTTTGAAAAAAGAAATTGTATTCGGAATTTATTCTTTATTCAAACGACAGCAAGGCAATGAAACTGCCTGGAATGGTGTGGTTTCAATGTCAGCTCGGATTTCCTCACCAAGCAAGGGGAAGGTTCAATCAAAATAAGCACCGCAGCCATAGCATGAATGAATGAATGAATGAATGAATGAATGAATGAATGAATGAATGAATGAATGAATCAAGAGAATTCAGGCAACCTAATGTTCAATTTGAGTGTTTTCAATGGCGCTGGTCCTCGAAATTCGTGAATATTTGTCTCAGATGCGTAGAGAAAAATATGAAATGAGACTGTTCTGTAGATCATGTGTGTTATTATGACGGCATATACCCGCAAGAAAACTGTCTCTTCCTTCAGTTAACTACTTCAATAAACTTAAGCACGCTCGACGCACTTCGGCAGTGCACGATCATAATGCTGAAGTGGATGTAAGAGGCCACGTAGCAGGAAGTGCGTGCTTAACGTGATCCGCCAAGTGCCTCCGCAGACTCATTCGAAGGCTCAAGCCTTCAACGTCGATGTTCCTGTGGGGACTAACCAGAGACCTCAATAGTTGGCCCGTCAGCGGTACGCAGTGTTCAGCTTATGGAAGGCATGAAATTCCTAGTCACCGTCGAAAGCGTGGCTTCCATGAGTCTAATCGTCAAATGTGGCTACCTGACCATCGGTGGCGAGCGGATTTCCGTCATTCCTGTTGACCCGCCGGTAACTAACGTCGCCTGCTTATTCCTACCGTCGTTCGTCCCCAACTAAGTCCTCGCCCAGGCTTTGTCTTCGCACGGTAAGGTGTCAGAAAACGCTGGCCTCATAAGCGCACGACGCGGAATCCTCACAGGCGCACGTTTTGTTCGGATGGAAATAAGCACCACGGATCCCGTCACCAGAGCTACCTTCGAGTTTCTGGTCATCGAGGCACGTTCGACTACCGTGCTGTACAACGTGTTTGGCGTCGGTGTGGGTGAGTGGCCATCATCGATCACATTGCGCCGCACCGTTTTGTGGTCGTTGTGGTGTTCATGGCCGCGAAAGCGAAGGTTGCGACTGGCCCTACCGACTCTGTGGAGCTGGTCAACCCACTACCGTCTGCCCAGTGCGGCGTTCATAATGTGATGCTACTGCGGAGACCTTTCAGCCTCTACCGACCGTGTCACATGCGGTAACACCTCAGCGAGAAAGCGGAGCTGCAGACAAAATTTTCAAGAATTCACCTCCGGAAGCTACGTTAAAAGGAAATGAAGAAGTGTACAGCTTGTTCAATCCCTATGCGCCATATGTGCCCGCTTTGCCAACAAGTAAAGAAGACACCATGGTTGCCGTGGCATCCATTCCAGGCAAGCACAAGGTGCCATGTTTGCTTCTTTCCTGCCCAGAAGCAAACGCCTCGAGGGAAGGACGCGCCGGTCGCATCTTCAATTCCAGCGTTGAATGTGCAATAATCTTCGATATTTTGATGTATAATGACACTGGTGTTTCGTCAGGTGCCCCGTTAGAACCAAATGAGCCAAACACATTGGTTTCTTCAGAAACCAGGTGCGCGTCTACCTTGAACAAGTTGCAAGACGCCATGGGACCTCTATACTGACGCGCCTCGACAAGCAGCGAGCGACGAAGGTCGTTGGTGGCCCTGCTGCCTTACGGCTACCTGAATCTTCGGAAAGCAGCTTCAGCCTCCAGCCTCGGAGTGGACAGCAGCACTGAGCTTTCACATCGCCTAGACAAATGTGATGTGGAGATGTTTGCCCCACGAGCAGTTAAGCGGGCGCACACGACCGGCACCACCTCGGACAGCGCCCAGGATAACCGCTCCCAGTCCCAGCAGCCGACGAAACCTCGGCCCTCTGCTAGAGGGCCGAAGTGTGTTGCGTAGCGCGTGCACTGCATGTCCCTCGGACCTCGGGGTGCCGAATTGAACAAGACGACCAGGCCAGTAACATCACTTTAGTACTTAAGCATGGCTGACACCCTAAAATTATTCATTTAAGCGTTCAAGGGTTCGGTAACCTTGCCAATAAAGCCGAGGTTATCAGCGTAGCGCATGCTGTCCATGCCCCACCGTTGTAGGAAGTCCTGCCACACTGCGCGGAATGCCGCGGTCGCCATGACCACAAGGCGAAGCTAGAGAGCCTCGCCCGGTCATTTTTGCGACTGTCCTGAAAGGGTATTTGGTGCCGCATTTGTTGTCCCTCTTCCTCACGCTGTCGAGTCAGCCGTGCTTCGATATTACGCTCTCGAGCAGCCGTGTCAACGGGTCGCGCTCCGCCGAAAATGAGCGACGAGGCCTTAGGTGCAGCCTGAGGGACCTTGGGCACGGCAGCAGCCTCCTTGTTCTGTTCCACGGGTACCGAGCGAGGCTTTAGCTGCAGCTTCTTGCGTTGCCGCGTCGCAGAATCTTCATCCGGGTCGTCCCGGTCGCTTGGCCTTCCGCTAACACATTTCGGCGTGATCTTGGAAAACAACGCCACCGAAGATCACAGGGGCAAGTGTGTGCCTTCGTCGTCACCCTGCGTCACCACGCATTCCTGGGTTGGGGCCACCAAAACATCCGCGGCGCTCTCGTTGTCGTCGACCCCGGTAGCCTACCCGCCGTCATCGTAGGAGACGGACTCTCCATGGTTCATCTTACTGTCGCCGCATTCAGCTTCTTTCTGTTGCGTTTCGTCGAAAATGTCGAGCGCGGGCTCTTCGTTTGCCTGCGCCGGTGTACCCAGCTGTACAAATGGTGGCACCAGACCTCGTCCTCCGCCTTCGGTCGGGATTACTACGCGCCTCCTTGTAAGGTTGTTTACGGACTCGGCGTGTCATCTCACCGCGCAGACTACTGCTGAGGCGACGTCGAGGTGCTCCATCACTTCCAGCAGTTTTTTCAGCGTGGCCTCAATTCTTGCTGGTAGGACACGGCAACACCCGTTGGGCGCCAGATGTGGGGTTCGGGTCGTCTGCTCCAAAAAACAACTGAAGCTCGAAGTTCAACAAAGAAAATTTATTACGAAAAGAAGGTTCAATTTAAACTGAAAATATACGGACTCATGGGGTCACTACACTTGCACCTTAACCTTCTCAAGTACGGGGCACATTAAACACACACGCCCACTGCGTTTACCACCCTTGCTGTGCGTGCCTAGCCGACTCCCCTAGGCACCAAGTCGGCTGCATATTTCGAGGCGACCGAGTGAACCGCGCGCATCGTAGTGTGTAGCACATGTTCCTACGACACCAGCCAGGTGATGGGCATGGCTACCACAATATATAGATAGATAGATAGATAGATAGATAGATAGATAGATAGATAGATAGATAGATAGATAGATAGATAGATAGATAGATAGATAGATAGATAGATAGATAGATAGATAGATAGATAGATAGATAGATAGATAGAACGGACGGATGGATGGATGGATGGATGGATGGATGGATGGATGGATGGAGGATGGAAACGGTCAAAGTGACTTGGGTTCGCTCAGAAATGCTTACCATTTAAAAGGCTGTCATGTTGCTGGTGTGTGCCATCTTGATGGCGCAACCTCGCAAAGAAGCTGTCTGCTCTTTGCATTCACTCATTCAATTAACGTAAGCTCACTCGATGAGCTTCCGCAACTCACCGTCACACTGCTGAAGCAGTGTACAAGTATAAACCAACCAGTCTAAGCCTGAACCCTGACGTAGAAAGAAGTGCGCAGTTAATGTGTTCCGTCAGCTACTTCAATGATCCCAGCAGTTCACAAGAAAACAGTATGTTCTTTCAATGAACTAATCCTGCTAATTTTCATTATTAATCCTGACAGCTTATTGATCCGTTTTAACTAAACTTGTGCTGCGATATAACATGTATTACACAAAACATTTAACTTGTGCCACTAACTCGTTTTAATAAAAGTTTTTATAAAAACGGCTGAACGAAGTGTACGCGCATAGGTCAGCAACAAAATAAAAAGCTAGAGCTCACTCAGTCTGACTTAAATATATTTTGCACCTAGGACTAACTCGGAGTCAGCCTCACCAAAATTTCCATCAGCTGAACCCACTGGGACTCAGACTCACTGAAAGTTTTCTCAGCGGGGCTCAATCAGACTCAGACGGCTGAACTATTACTCAGCCGGGCTCACTCAGAGTCACTACTCGATCTGAGTCTGGGTGCGTCGGAGTGAGTTGAATCATGAGTCCGTTAGAGTATGATAAGCATTTTCAGCCATTGTGTTCAATAATTTAACACCAATATCTCACACAACTGTTGCTCTCGTGGACGCTATTCACCTTGTATTTTCAAATATGAGTTAACAGTCGCGGCAGTCTAGTAAACACATTTTTATTGAATGTCCCGACTGACATGACATATCTTTATCAACAACTTCCCGTGTACAAATTTGCGGGAACGGGAGGTGAAGGCACCCCGAGCCACCAACCTCCACAACTCAAGCATCTGATCACTGAATTTTTTCAGGCATATGAGCTCTAGTGCATTAAAGCATCTGTGACTACACGTGGGTATAAAGGCGAGGTGACATAAGGCTGACAGCAGTGCTTAAGTTGAGTAGATTGGACCGTAGGTAGGAAAGCAAGTGGAGCTCACTCAGACTCACTCAAGAATGATATTTTCCGCTTAGGGTACACTCAGACTCAGACTCACGAAAAGTTTCCTCCATCAGACTCCCTCCGACCCAGCCTACTAACATTGTTTCGCAAAAGGTGTCACTAGGACTGAAAGTTACCAAAATATTACTCAGGCTCAGACTCACGTACTCATTGCTTGCAAAGCGCGGAACAAGGCGGTCACACGAGAAAGGCGCTAAAAACAAAGGACAACGTGTTTTCTCCGCGCATTTCCAGACGGTCACACGAGAAAGGCGGTAAACACGGGAAAATGCGCTTCCTTCGCGCATTTTCAAGAAATGAATCCGAACCAACTCACCCAACTTTCAACACAGCCTCATGCGAGTCTGAGTCCGTGGACTCATGACGGAACTTGCCGACCTATGGTTTTGCACGCCCACGTTACACGGCATCCCACTCATGGTTAAAGGGGTGGTGCCATCAAGTTTGGAGGCTATAAACACCTGTTGCGGGTTTGATCTGCATGCAAGAACACTAATCACGAAGCGTCAGACTCAGCAAACTTGTAATATATATTTTAATTCGCTTCCAAAGAGTGTGTAAATGCTCGTTCCCGAGATCGAGACCGATCGCTAGCGCGCATAACACTGACGTCGCTCTATGGGCAGCGCAATGAAAGTTTTAGTGATGTCACTCCAGATGAGAATGATCAGAGCGCGTAGCAGTAATACTCGGGAGGACAGGCGCTAGACGCCTGCAGCGTTTTCTTTCATAGAAACCCTTCCAACGGACCCGCGACGCAGCAGAGAGGCTTTGTCTTTCTCTACCGACGCGGGAGCGGCCCGCTACTTGCTAGAGCGCGCACTGAGGGACCAAAATGAAGTATATCCATACATCCCTTCGCCATCCATCCATCCATCTATCCATCCATCCATCCATCCATCCATCCATCCATCCATCCATCCATCCATCCATCCATCCATCCATCCATCCATCCGTCCGTCCGTCCGTCCGTCCGTCCGTCCGTCCGTCCATCCATCCATCCATCCATCCATCCATCCATCCATCCATCCATCCATCCATCCATCCATCCATCCAACCAACGATCCAGCCATTCATCCATCCAACCAACCATCCATCCATCCATCCATCCATGCATCCATCCACCTATGGAAACCATAGCTGTCACTAAGTATACGCTGCCTCAGTAGCATGGTGCGCGCCTCCTCGTTGTCGCTGGCCAGGGGATCGAAAATAAAATGGTTATTTGGATTTTCAAGGGAGCTGCGTACGTCGTCCTCCTCGCTGCTTCCAGAAAAGGAAAAGTCGAGGTCCTCAGTGAGGTCGGACGCGGATGCAGACGTAGAGTGAGAATCGTGGCTGTTGCAGCTAGCCACGGCAACTGTCGGCGCGTTTGACTTGCTGCTCCTTGTGCAGCAGGTGAGTGCGAGAGCAGATGACTCAGCACTACGTGCGTCACAGCCTTGTGTGCTCACGCGTCCAAGCTTCCTATACTCCAACGTCACTGCCCAACTTGGCGTCAAGAAACCGAAACCGAAAGTTGTCCACATAAATAAGGCGATAATAAATATTGTGCGACAATGCATAAACCTTGGTGCGTGTATCACGCTCCCTGGAGCTATAACAAACGTTTGCTGCAAAGAACGCGCAAGCCACAAATTCCGTGGCACCACCCCTTTAAAATATGCGGCGTCGCCATAAGGTTTGGATGCCAAACGTGTACAATTACTGCTGCGCTGTCACCATACTAAAATTCTTTAGGAGCCGGGCCCCTCACCGTCGTGACTGCACGTGGTAGCACTGTAGACTACAATGTTGAACTATAGCAGGCATTATCCGCTCTTCCAGTGAAGCTTGTATTGATCTATTATGTAACTGCCCAACTTACCACTCTTCTGCAAGCGTGTATTGACTGAGTGGCGAGGCTGGTAATGATGGTGTGCCGAAAAGCCCGGCGCCGCGGAAAAAAAAAAACACATCACCGGCTCACCCAAAAACCTGCGACATCTGCACGCACGCGATACTAGAGGTATCGTGAACCACTGCCGCATGAACATTTAGGTGGATGCGGGAGGATAAATAAACCTAATGAGCGCTGTAACGGGTTAGAAAATTACCGTTTCGTTGTCAAGGCTGGCGTCTGCACGATGCGGCAACCGCGAAAACATGAACGCATGCGAAACGAAGGCAGATTACACTCGCATGTCGCTGCAATTGAAAGTAAAAGAATAATAAAACTCGCACACATTCGTTTGAGTGTTTTACTATTTTCCTCCAGGTTCATTCATCTATTGAAGCAGAAAATTACACAAACTACTCATGTCGCGTAGAATAATTATCGTGAAAGCACCGATGTCTCCGCAGAGGAGCGACGTCAGAGCGCAGTTAACTACGTAGGCCCATTCCTTGTTGTACGTCCTCCACCCCCCCCCCCCCTCCCATATTGAGGTGCATGCCGCGAGACGAAGGGCAAGTGGCGTTCAGTTTGAAATGTGACACCTTTCCGCGGCGCGTCGGGTTGCAAATCATGGCAGGCGTGATCGCGAGTACGCAATGTATGCATTGCACTTGTCAGCTCGAAATGGTGAGGCCTGGAGAGGGGCCCTTCATGGCGCATTCACACTTCGGCAGTGAAAAGCGAGTTAAACGCCGGAGCGGCCGTAAAGCCGTGTTCGCGCACGTCAGAAACTTTCAGATCTGTTCTGCCCCTCGTGTATGTCGCTGCCACCTTCGCCGTTTCTCGGATTCATTCCAGTTTGCCCATTTTCTGAGCCTTTAATTTCTATTGAATTGAAGTTATAGATATAAAACATGGACAAGAAATAGTTTTCACCTTTTAAAGCGGTTGCTTCAAGAGATACACGAAGAGACATAAGCCGACAAGCCGGCAGCGGCGGTGGCGGATTCACCCGGCTGTGAAAAAGCGAGATACGTTAGGGCACACCGACTCGCGCTGCTGCTGAACCTTCTGCATATTGAAGTCTCGGCAATGGTAATCGACATCACGCTTTCGAGGAACGCGTCCTTGTAGAGGCTGTGAGCTTTGTCGTGCAGCACGGGAGGTTTGCGGTTACGGCGATGCGAACCACCGCCGACGCTTTGGCCGCCAGGTTGAATTTGCAGCAGCCGTATGTTTACATAGCGTGGTTTATAAGGCAGTGCAGCCAAAGCACGGCTTCCTGTGAAGCGGAAAGGCGTTCTGCTTTTTCTGGAACTTTTTCCCCAATTGCTTTGTGGTCCTCAATGCTTCTTCCCAACAGTTGACTGGCAGTATGTACTGATATAATATTTTGACAACAATGACCATGGCCAATTCTCTGTCATCGTTTGGGAATGCCTGCCGAATGCTGTTGAGTTCATTCTTATTCTTGAGTGAATTTCCCTTTCTTCATTAGGCTCCTGCGTTAGTAATTGCCTATGTACACATATTCTTGCATGAACTCCAAAGTATGGTTTACAATCGCGAACTTTTTGCCTTTCACCAGATTTTTTACCATTATCTTTGTCTACATCATCATTCTTAACCCTAAATTATTGGCAAATCGTTGCCAATAATCATTGGCAAATGATCGTTGCCAACAGCTTATTGGCAAGTCATTGCGAATAAGCTGAGGTCCGTTGTGTGCGAGCTCACAGTGGACGGCAGGTGTGGCGCGATAAGCAAGCCTTATTACCTGTCGTACCTTAGCGCTCATATACTCGTACTCAGTGAAATACGTAACTCACCTCATCATCGAGGCGGCGTAATGAAGGCGCATAAAACATCGACTTGCTTGCTTGGACAATTTACATGGGGCACTGAAAATAAGATTCACAGTGTGCCTTTGCGCAACACTCTTCAAATTGTGCGAAACCCTATGCCAATATGGAATTACATGCACCCTCTCTTTTTCTGCTATTTTTTTCTGTGATAACCGCCTGCCTTTCCCATGTAAATTGTCCAAGATTTGTCCAATGATAAACAAAGTGAGACCGGATCCCTGCACTAAGAAACACGCGATACAGTACACCCAATGCAAGAAAGATGTAGTCTGTGAAGTGCCGCTGACATGCAACAAAGTATATATAGGTCAAACGGGACAATGCTACAATGAGAGGGCACGTTCGCACAACTGGACTGTAAATAACAACGCGGGAGGGCATATGTAGATTAGAGAGGGAGATCCTCGAAGCGTTTAACATTGCGCGTGCCGGAGAAAATTGCATCAGCTGCGCGTCAGTAGCACTCCAAGAAAAAGAGATTACCTTTATGTTGCGATAGAGCCTGAGCATGTGATCATGTGACGTATGGTTTTTACAGTTATAAATATCAGTGTTTCCTGAAATAAATTTCAGTTGATAGTTTGCGCTTGTCTGTTTAAGTGTTCCTTTCTAGTCCTCGTGTACGTTGCGCAACGTTAAATTTACCAGTATGCTTCACCAACTCGCCCACATCAAGCTCCTTCTGCTCACACAGAAATGAGTTACAACTGTGACAGTTAGTGCGCGCTCAATCTGTGCATGTTCGTTCCGTGCGTCCTTTCTGCTTCAGCAGCGCGTTGCAAGTTTCCAGCTGCTTGCCGTTCTCCGCGTGAAATTACGATCTGTTGCTGAAGCATTCATTCCTTCGTGCTTGGGGCGAAAGACTGCGCAACAAACTCTCAACTATGTCTGTGAAGACACGTTTCGCTTTCTTGTTATACCGATTCCTATGACAGACGGGTTGTTTATGTTTTTTCGCAGTCAGATTTAAATCATAGACAGATAGGCCTAATCTTTTGGCGGCCGCATTTCCCAGCCGGTGGCGACGCGATGCCGTGACTACGCCGAGAAATAGAGCGTGTCGTGTCGGCACCAGCTCCAGACTTCATGGCGCCGTTCCTACATCAACTGACCCTATTTGTCGAGCCCGACACAACCACCAACACGCCACCACGAACACAAGTGGTATGCCTCCCTCAACAGCGAAGAGAATGGTTACTTTACTTGACAACGGTTTGCACACGGAACGTATCTCTGAACACGGCCTGCATATCTCCCGCCGTTGCTCCTTTTGCGGAATAACGTGTTTGCACTTGCATAATCCCTCTGTGGTTGATCTTCAACAGCCCACCAGTTCGACGTGCGCCTATTGGGCTCCGTAAATTACTCTTTCGGCTAAATTCGCCTTAGAGTGTAGTAACACTAGCCTCGCAGAATGATGACGGAAAACCTCTCAAATTATTTCACCAAGCATAATTGGCAGCCTTCGACACAAAGGAGTCGTGTGACTCGCCGACATATCGTAGTTGCAAAATAGTTATCAAAATTATGGCGAAGTGAATCAAAGGTTCACTGAGGCACGCTTTGTACTAGGTGTGATGTTTAGACATAGCTATAAATGAGAGTGAGTGTTTTTTTATTCTTACGATGCAGAAAGTATAGTCAAAATTCGACAGCTGAAGTTCAGGTAAAACATTTGCTATCAAAAACGCACAGACTGTCGAATTCTGCCAATGAACGCTTAGAGAAAAGAAAGGCTATGAGAAACACGCGCACTACAGCGCTGTTCCCCGCGGAGGGGTAACAGTTACGGTGCTTGGCTGCTGACACGAAGGTCGCGAGTTCGATCCGGGCCCGGCGGTCGTATTTCTATAGAGATGAACTGCTTGAGGCCCGTGTACTGTGCGATATCAGTGCACGTTAAAGAACACCAAATGGTCGAAATTTCCGGAGTCCCACTACGGCGTCTCTCATAACCACATGGCGGCGTTGGTACGCTAAGCCCCACATATTATTTTTATTACTATTACACTACAGAGTTCTGTAGCTGGGCGCATCGTGCGGGCGTTGTAAATTACCGATATAAGCAGCGACTCGTAAGAAATGCAAGTCCGCTCTACGCGAATGCGTTGCGAGCAAGCGGTTTTCCTCAGCTACGGACTCGATCCACTCAATGAAAGGCGTAAACTGTTGGCGAAGTGTCTATTTACATTGTTGCTCCCTTAGGCCCGCGCATGGGCCACCTAGTCACCTATGAAGTGGGGGGGCGCAATGTCTGCCTCATACATTGACATAATAACGAAGGGGGGCGCCGCGATAAACTCCCCCCCCCCCCCGCCGGAAAGGGAACACTGTGCACCCCTATAGCTACTCTAAACTTGAGTTTTGCCGCATGACTTGCTTTGGGAGATACAACGTGGTTTACTCCGTACTCTACGGCTACCAGCGCGATTTAATAACGATTGCTAAAAGCATGATAGCGCCTTGAGAAGGTGCGTGAAGTGGCCAACCACGTGCGTGAAGGCAAGCCCGATGGTGTGGCTGAAGCAGACGACGGAGTTCGGCGCTCTTTTTTCCCGAGTTGCACAGCGCCTACGCTTTTTGGCAGGCGCGACATTTAGGAAAGGTCCATTGGACGAGCTATACATGCAACTTCTATCATTGTGGGGGAGTGACGGCTGTGGTCAAACTTTCAGTTATTAGACTGTATATCTGCTTTGTTGCTCACAGTGCATACAACTAACGACAACTTCGTGTCAGCACCCACGGCTGTCTATGGAGCCAAGTGAGTAAGGCCACAGCTTGCTTAGTTTTCGTGGAAGACCGCCATGCTTGATCGGGTTACAATGTAAAGTTCTGCTGCCTATGTAAACAGCTTTATTCATGACCAATGCAATAAAATGTTCCCAGAAAGAAGAAATAGTGTTAGCATTTTATCCTTTATATAAACGACCGCAACGTAATGAAAATACCCGGAATGGTTACGCTAAAATGTCTGATTCGAACTCCTCTACAGGCAAGGTAAAAAAAAAAGTAGGCCGATTCCTCCGTCTAGGAATCGGTATAACACGAATGTGAAACGTGCCCTCACAGAAGTAGTTGATTGTTTATAGTCCACTGATGTATGAGAGCTTGAACAATGTGTATTGTTGTTTGACAGATATAGAACCACTTCATGTGGACTAGGTAGCATATACAGTAACTATAACTTGGACGCACCCACGTTGACGCCTAGTAGCACATCTCCGTACCCATGTTCACACGTAGTGGTAGCTGAAACCTTGAGGTAGCTGAAGTTGTGAAGATATACCTGGACACCGCATATAGTGAATCCTGCGCAAAGGTGGCATCAAAAAGCACACAGTAAACACTGATACTCGATATTCGCCCTATCAAAGCGCCGTGAAACACGACGAGTGTCGTGTCTTTGCTCTAGCCTGGACATTAAATCTCACATGGCGAGCGGCGAATGCGGTGCGGCAGCAAAGCGAACATCGGAGAGATATTTTCCTATTGGATGGATGCTATGAGCGAGGCTTGGGGTAAACTTTCCACCTCGCGGTGTGTTAAAGCGTTGAGTAAATTACACTTCTCGTATTAGAAATGCGCCGAATGGTACGGTCATAGCAACTGTGCGTTGTCGGAGCTAACTGCGGAGGCAGTGAAGTTTTATCTTTTTTTTTTTGAACCTGGTGGCTCACATGTCACCACCCCGTTATGAAGGCGATACGCATAGCATCCATCCATCCATCCATCCAAGAGCACTGGGACAGGATAGTGTGAAAGATAACATGCGCGTTCATGTAGGCTCCATTATGTGATTGTCGGTAGCTCACTGGGCTAAACGTCCGTCAGCCATCCTCGCGGACCTAGAGGACGTGGGTTCCACTCCTGTCAACGGAACTTTTTCTTATAGTTTTTTTCTTTGCCATCTGATGGCGTTCATTTGGCTGACGTACTTCCGTCACGGAAATACGTCATGAAAGACTTGGTGAACCCCGGTATAAAACATTTTCGGGTTTAAAAATTGCGATGCTTGCACTAAGCCGCGCAATGCCTGAAAGAGCGAAACTGGACGATTTTGAAGAGTAATCTGGTTGTTTCTAGGTTGCTTCTAGGTCGTTGCTAGGCTTTAGCTTGGCGATGCTCGGTTGTTTCTACGTTGATTCCCAGCGCAATGAGGTTCGAGTTAAGCCACATAGAGACACAGACACGACACGGATGTCCAACCTCCAGAGACAGAATCTTGCGTTGAAAGCAAGAGTTCGCCCCTCTCATAGATCTATGGGCACATCGTCGTTGGTGCACTCCTTCCATCGCTCTGTGGTCTTCCCGCAGCCGTTGCCTTTCCCGCACCCTAGTATTCTCTTGTTGTAAGTATCAGGGTCTTCGACTGACCGCCGCCGCTTCTCAGCCATTTATTCGGCTAACTGTTGCCTTCATATTTACTGAACCAGTGGTGAGAGGTGATATTACCCGACTTATGTGGCACATACCCCTTTATGATTATGAGTAGTACGATTTACCAAATTTGTGTGGCACATACCCGTTTAGATTTTCGTAGCTTTTTCGTTCGCCGGACAAGGAAGAACGATTTGCTCAACAACTTAGCTAGTAAAGTTCAATCAAACAAGTTCCACAGCCATAGAAATGAATGAATGAATGAATGAAAATGATGACTGAATGAACGAACGAACGAACGAACAAACGAATGAATCTAAAAGTTTAGGCAACCTTAATGGTCCACTTGATTTTATATTTATTAGCGTAGCCGCAGCATTTGACGAGCTTTTCATTCACGTCGGTTGAAATTAGAATGAAAGGAGACTCTTCTGTAGCAGGGTGTGTCCATCATGATGGCGCATACCCTCAAGCAAACTGTCTCTTCCTTCAATTAACTAC